>NC_069500.1:1086558623-1086668623 GCF_027579735.1 Bombina bombina | reverse complement strand
TTGGCGGTTTAGGGGTTAATATATTTATTACAGTTGAGGCAATGTCCAGTCGGCAGATTAGGGGTTAAACATTTTATTTAAGTGTTTGCGATGTGGGGGGCCTCAGTTTAGGGGTTAATAGGTAGTTAATGGGTGTTAGTGTACTTTGTAGCACTTTAGTTAAGAGTTTTATGTTACTGCGTTAGCCAATAAAACTCTTAACTACTGACTTTTAAATGCGGTAGGAGTCTGGACAGGAGAGGCTGTACCGCTCACTTTTTCCAGCAATCGTAATACCGGCATTCGGCAAATCCCATTAAAAAGATAGGATACGCAATTGACGTAAGGGGATTTACGGTATGCGAAAATCGCGGAAAAAAAGTGAGCGGTACACCTGTACCTGCCAGACTCGTAATACCAGCGGGCGTTAAAAAGCAGCGTTGGGACCCCTCAACGCTGCTTTTTAAGGCTAACGCAATACTCGTAATCTAGGCGACAGTACTTTATTCATATTTATACATATTAATGGCTAGATTACAAGTGGCCCGCTATCGTGACTGCACACTCGTTGTTTATGAAATATCGCACCCACGTAAACTTGCACACGTATAACAAATTGAAAGTAAACGCAAGCGCATGAGCGCCAGCTTGTCGGGTTAGTGCAACTGAAGCCTTTGTGTAAAGGATTAGAGCTAAAAAATAAAACACTTCATAAATACATTACAATAAAGTGTTAAACCCATATACACCATATCTAGTGAAAATTATTCATATAAATATTTAAAAAAAGGTATAAGGGTTAAAAGGTATATGGTATCTAACAAAGTATTTAAATGAAAAGGGCTATAATAGATATATACATACATACACATGTGTATTTATGTTTATATACATATATATATGTGTGTGTACATGTGTATTTATGTTTATGTGTGTACATATGTATATACATACATATATACACATATAAAAAATCATTTTTATTCAATTTTAATATTTAATAATGTGTTTTACTGTATATGTACTGTAAATATCTGACATTCCAATTTTCTTCACATAGGGAAACATTTTCTATGTATATTTAAATATTCACACATATATATATATCTATATATATATATATATATATATATATATATATATATATATATATATATATATATATATATATATATATATATTACAAATTTTCTTATATATATATTTATTTATTTATAAAAAGAGCATTTTCTTCTATGAGAACATTGGAATGTAAAATATTCATAGCTACCTTCGGGTTAGCACTGTAGATTTAACTCCTGTCAGGTTAGCGTGCAAGTGATAAGTGTTAGGGGGAAAAGAAGTTAACACGGTCGTGATATCCGAAGTCCTGAGCGCTACTTTCAACTTGTAATACAAGCTCTATCACGTGTGCATTAAAAGTTTACCTGTGACTGTGTTTTAGTGAGCGAGTGAAAACAATAAATAGCGCGCAACTTGTAATCTGGTCCTAAATGTAAAATCATGTGATTTTAAAGGGATAGGGTATATGTTTAGGTCCTGGACTGAGAAGGGCTCAAAGTTTATTTATATATATATATATATATATATATATATATATATGTATGTGTGTTTGTTTTATATCTACAGTAGGTGTGTAGACATATGTATGTATGTGTTTTTATTTCTAGGTGTGTAAATGTGTGTATGTATGTATGTGTGCAATGTTTTTAATTACAATACAAAATCAAAGTTTAAAAGTAAGTGAAGATCTCTGCTATATGACCATTGGCTTAGCACACCATCAAATTAACGTTTGAGCGATTGCTGGATTTAGTGTATCTGCGCTATCTGACATGCAAATTAGTATTCCCTAAAGTTTCACTCAACGGCTAATATATCACTTTCAAATTCAACTAATATGAGCGCAACAATAAAAGTGATTTTAGCCTACTATAGCACTAATATTTTTGTGCTCCACTTGTGACCGGGTTTAACTTTAATATGTTTGATTATGTTAAAGTATACATATATACTGTATATATATATTATCTGTGCTTGTTCTTCTATTTATTTTCATATCCATATAACAGTACTGAACATTAGATAAAGATTTAGATTCCGTTGGATGCTGCTGTTTTACATTAAAAAGCATTTCTCTTTTATCCATGGAATCTTAAGATTACAGTGATTATTATGCTAGTCAAGTGATACGTTTGTTCTTTTTGTTGTTCCAGTTATCAGAATTCAGTCAAGCAGAGCATCTGCATAGAAATGCTGCGCCGAGGTTATCACAAGTCTTTCACAGAACTCTTTACTCTGATCCAGAAGTGGAATGCCTTGAGGGACGCTGGAGGGCCTGGGTCAGCCATATGGCAACAGAAACCCTTGGAGGAGCAGCACGAGAAACTGGATCAACTTCAACACTTCCTGACCAGGGCTGAGGCAGCCCAACGAGCAGGTAAAAAATGGAATTCTGGGTAACAGAGCAGTAGGAGCTGAAGCAGTGAGAGCCTCAGGCGAGGATTCTAAATTGTTTCATCTTTGAGTATGAAACATTACTACAATTTAGCACATATCAGCTTTAGTCTTATCAGCCGTACGGCAAGATAAGTACTAGATCATAAAAAATGGTTAAAAAGGAGTCTGGCATCAAACTGTGCATTTTCTAATCCTTTAAAACAGAAATCAAGGAGTGCAAGGGATGCATATATTTTAACAACCCTATAGGGAATAACTTCGTTTTATATGCACCAAATGTCTTGTGGGAAGCCTATGTGTGCATAGCATTGAGGCAGTGTCATTTTATTTAGTAGCAACACTGCTGTATAAAAAGTCGTAGACATCTGTCATGTATGTCTAAAACACAAATATATTGCATTACAATATAACCAAGATTAGCATACAAGCAACAATAAGATAATACAATGCTTTACCATCAGCACTTTTAATTCCCTTTAATATCTGTTTAGTATATTCCATCAATAAAGCAGATGCAGTTGTTCTTATAACCCAGTGAATATTAGTAGAAAGTACAAAACCAATAGTGCAGTAGTAGTTTTAGTTTAAAATTCCCCTTAATATATTTTCAAGCAATAATAATTTAAACCTTTGTACATGGTATTCTTTCATATGCATGATATGCCTCTTTTGTGGTCCCAGGACATTTTGTGGTCCCATGACATACTTGAAAACGAGAGAAATCTCAATGTAATCTTCCTGGTAAAATATTTTATAAATAAATAGAAAACAGTGTGGCTTTAATAAATTAGACTCAGAAGGTTGCTAAGTTGTAGAGGTGAGATCATGTTTGGCTTCACGTAAATGTTCTACAGATTTATTATTGGGTGTTTCTGCCATTAACATATATAGTTACATTAATTGCCCAATAATTGAAAACTTACAAGAACCTACAGTAACACCAATCATTTATGATGTAGCTCATCTCGGGTATGTCTCGCTATGTCTAGATTAACAAGATTGTCTCTTTTTTACTTTTTCAAAATTTTCCTTTAGTGCATAATGTTTGTGACCTGTTCTATAAGGATTTTATTTCCACATTTTTATTAGTTTGTTCAATGATTTTGAAGGTGTTTTAATTGTGCTGATCTTCACAATGGGTGTTATTGTATGTGCCAAGAATTGAACAATTACAAGACAGATCCTGCTCTATTTGCACAAATTTATTTATTTCTGCAAGATTTCACAAACCGTTTTTTTTAAATCAAGATAATTGGCTCAGTGGGTTAGTAGATAAGGCATCAGCCTACATAAAATAAAAAAAAAGAACATTAAAAATATTAAGTAAACAATATAGCATATTTAGCATATTTATGCCAACATTTTCAAATGTGTTTGTGGTGTAATACAATTCTCTATTATCTACATGGGGATAAATTACAGCAATATTTCAGTCCATCAAAAACATTTTATAGGTACGTTTTGCAGCATTTTCTTATTCCATACCTTTAACTGCAATATATTGGCAGGCCACACAGCTTTTTTTTATGCTTTAGGTCTTGTAAATCAGATGGTGAAAGTCTACAAGCCATTACATGTTGGAAATCCCCTTTTTAACCATTAGGATGAGGTAAAACATACTCCAACACACCAGAGCTTTAAATCCCTTCCACTCCCCTCCCTCCACAGTTCTTTTTTATTCCTTGATGAATAGTGAGGTAAAATGTTTAAGCGCAGATCTACTCATCACTGAGTGGAGTCTTTTAACTGCTCTGAGGCCTATTTCCTCCTCGCAGTACCCCAATGGTCAGAGGGGTAGACAAGGAGTTATCAGCCAGGCAGTGAAAGATATTTCCATCTAAAGGGGAGGAGAGTCCACGGCTTCATTCATTACTATTGAATTAAGAACCTGGCCACCAGGAGGAGGCAAAGACACCCCAGCCAAAGGCTTAAATAACTCCTCCACTTCCCTCATCCCCCAGTCATTCTTTGCCTTTCGTCACAGGAGGATGGCAGAGGAGTGCCGGAGTTTCGGAGTAGTCTCTTATGGAGGGTAGTACTCTTTGCAGTGGGACTAGAGTTTTAAGTAGCCCTGTCAGCCTCTCAGTGAGACCCTGAGCGAAAGTTAGAGTCCGGAGATGCAGGGAGAGTCTTTCTGCGAAACCATCCCGACTCATATTAACAGCTCCATAAGCAATCAGCGTTGATGAGTTTTGCTGCCTGCTTTCTTCACTCAAGTCCATGTCAGTAGCGAGGCTACTAACCTGTCACACCTGAAGGGCCGTGTTCCTGTTCCATGGCGTAGATTCTGGTAAGATCGTTTAATTTTTTATTCATAATAATAACATAGAAGACAGGGTCACAGTGTGGCACCTTTTTATCTTTACAGAATCAAGGGTTAATATTCCTGGAAGGGGGATTATTGAACAGGGAGGGTTTATACATGATATTGTTTATTGTGTCATTGCTGTGTTATGTGTGAGATGAAGCTCTGGCAATGTGTGGAACTTTCAGGTTACTTGCAGAAACTTGCACGGCCATTTTTTAGCGTGTTTTTCCCTATTGCAGGGGCAGTCCTGTCAGGCATTCCATGCGACTGGGTGTGGCTATCTATCCTTCCTGTTGATCTGTAGCGCAGGAGACATAGCGGTTTCTGTAGTCTGGGTCCTAGGAGGTGGTGAATGCCCCGGCTATTGGTGGTATAAAGGTGCCTTTTTAATAAATAAAGTTAGTATAACTAAGCGTGTAAGCGATAGAGGACTCTGACGCGTTGGAAGGCTCTCCTTCCTTAATAAAGTCTCATTCCTGTGTTTATTGTGAGGAGGTTTTGGTAGATGAGCCTGCTCAACTATGTTCCACATGCCTTGATAAAGTTACAACATCTAAAGGTAAACGGATGTCTAGTACTTCTGAGCCGTCCACCTCTGAGGGTTCTTCGTTCCTGGGAGGTGCATTCCCTACATTCATCTCCGACTGCACATGCAGACTTTGCGTACCAACTGGAATCGGCGGTTTCGAAAGTGATCCATGCCTCACCACGTTCTGCTAAGCACAAGTGTAGGGTTTATCATAGAGGCCCGATGGAAGATCCAGAGGCTCTATACGAGGATGAGTCCCACTCCGACTCTTCGGAGGAGGCCCCTTCTGTGTCGGAGTCCGTGTCATCTAAACCTCTGGCGGCGGAGGAGCCTGGTTATAGGTTTAGGATGGAGAATTTGTGCTTTCTGCTATGGCAGGTGCTTGCTACTCTGGAGGTTCCAGAACCTAAGATACCGGAGTAACCTGCGATTCCTAAACTTGACAAGGTATATGAGGACAGGGTAGTACCTCAGTCTTTCCCGGTTCCAATTAAGTTGGCTAATATTATTAAGAACGAATGGGAGCGATTGGGTTCTTCCTTTTCCCCTTTTTCTTCCTTTAAAAAACTGTTCCCTATTCCGGACTTTCAGCTTGAGCTGTGAGGGACCATCCCTAAGGTGGATGGGGCTATCTCTACGTTTGCAAAGCGGACAACTATTCCCCTCGAGGATAGTTTGTCATTTAAAGAGCCCATGAATAAAAGGCTGAAAAACATGTTGAGAAAGATGTTTCTGCACACAGGGGTTTTTTTTTCAGCCAGCAGCAGCCGTTGCGGCGGTCGGTAGAGCTGCGACATATTGATGTGAATCCCTGTGTGAAATGGTCGAGGGGGAGACATCCATCGACAAGATACAGGAGAAGATTAAGGTGCTGAAGATCGCCAATTCTTTAATCTGTGATGCCAATATGCTAATTATTTACCTGAATGCTAAGGCGTCAGGTTTTTCTGTTTTAGCATGCAGGGCTCTGTGGCTAAAATTTTGGTCTTTGGCCATGACCTCTAAGGCGGGGCTGTTGTCCTTGCCTTTTCAAGGAAAGATCCTGTTCGGTCCAGGATTGGATTTGATTATATCCATGGTTACGGGAGGCAATCCAGGATCTACTTTTCATCCCTTTCGTGCAGACCAGGACCAGCGCCAGCAGCTCGCGGCTAAAGCGGACCAGTCCAAGGGATCTTGGAAGCCGACTCAATTTAAGCAGAGCAAGAAGCCCACAAGACAAAACCGTCATGAAGGCGTGGCCCCCAACCGGTCTCCGGATCACGTAGGGGGCAGATTATCTCTATTCTCAGACGCATGGTTGCAGGACTTCAGGACCCTTGGGTTCAAGAAGTGGCCTCCCAAGGTTACAGGATAGGGTTCAGATCCCTTCCACCCGAGGGCAGATTCCTCCTGTCAAACCTGTCTTCAAGTCCAGAGAAGAGAGAGGCCTTTCTAGAGTGTGTGAGAGATCTCGCCTCTCTTGGGGTTATCGTACCAGTACCCCTAGCAGAGAGGGGTCTAGGGTACTATTCCAAACTTTTTGTGGTTCCAAAGAAGGAGGGCACTTTCCACCCGATTCTGGACCTAAAGTATTTAAACAAGTTTCTGAATGTTCCATCGTTTAAAATGGAAACAATCAGATCTATTCTGCCCCTAGTTCAAAGGGGACAGTTCATGACGACTATAGACTTGAAGGACGCTTACCTTCATGTGCCAATCCACAGGGACCACTTCAGGTTCAAGATTTGCATTTCTGTACCAACACTTTCTGTTTGTGGCCCTTCCCTTTGGTCTGGCGACGGCCCTGAGAGTCTTCACGGAGGTTCTGGGGGCACTGCCTTGCAGTGGCCAGATCCAGGGGCATTGCGGTGGCGCCTTACCTGGACGACATCCTGGTTCAGGCACCGTCCCTCAGCCTTCGCAAAGGATCATTCTAGGGCTCCTCTTCTTCTACTCCAATCTCACGGTTGGAAGATCAACTCAGGAGAGTTCCCTAGTTCCCAACAACAGGGTGGAGTTCCTGGGCACGATAATAGACTCTATGGCCATGAAGATATTTCTCACAGATCAGCGGTGTAGGAAACTTGTGTTCAGTCCTCCACAAGCCCATCGGTGGCTCAATGTATGGAGGTGATAGATCTCATGGTGTCAAGCATAGATGTCATCCCATTCGCCAGGTTCCACCTCAGATCTCTTCAATTGTGCATGTTGAGACAGTGGAACAGCGATCTTTCAGATCTATCAAAGCTGATATCCCTGGATGCTCGGACTCAGAATTCCCTCTCTTGGGGGATTTGTCCGGAGCAACTGTACATGGGGACATCCTTCTTGAGACCTTCCTGGGAGATTGTGACCACGGACGCCAGTCTGTCAGGATGGGGAGCTGTTTGGGGCGCCACAATGGCACAAGGAAAGTGGTCCAGGGAGGAGTCTCTCCTTCCGATCAACATCCTAGAACTACGGGCAATCTACAATGCTCTGAAGGCTTGGCCTTCTCTGGGGACGTTCAGTTTCATCAGATTCCAGACTGACAACATTACCTCGGTGGCTTACATCAACCATCAGGGGGGTACGAGGAGCTCCCTTGCGATGAGGGAGGTGTCTCGGATTCTGGAGTGGGGGGAGTCCCACGACTGCTTGCTCTCAGCGATTCACATTCCGGATGGGGAAAACTGGGAAGCAGACTTTCTCAGCAGACAGTCCTTTCATCCGGGGGAATGGTCTCTTCACCCCAAAGTGTTTGCAGAGATTTGTCACAGATGGGGAATGCCGGAGATAGATCTCATGGCGTCCAGACTCAATTGCAAACTATCCCAATAAGGGTCCAGGGATCCCCAGGCAGAGCTGATAGATGCCTTAGTGGTTCCTTGGGGATTCAGCCTAGCTTACATTTTTCCTATGTTACCACTTCTACCTCGCATAGTGGCACATATTAAACAGGAGCGGGCCTCGGCCATTCTGATTGCTCCTTCGTGGCCGCGGAGGACGTGGTTTCCAGATCTGGTGGGGTTGCCATCCTCTCTGCCGTGGAGGTTACCCTGTCGCAGGGATCTGCTGTCACAGGGCCCCTTTCAGCTACAAAATCTAGATTCTCTGAGGCTGACTGCGTAGAGATTTAACGTCTAGTCTTAGCCAAGAGAGGCTTTTCTGAAAGTGTGATTGATACTCTAATTCAGGCAAGGAAGCCAGTCTCTCATCGCATCTACCATATGGTGTGGAGGACTTACTTGTCCTGGTGTGAGAAGCATGGATATCCTTGGCATAAGGTGAAGGTATCCATGATTCTGTCTTTTCTTCAAGATGGTTTGGAGAAGGGTCTTGTCGCTAGTTCCTTAAAGGGACAGATTTTGGCTTTATCAGTTTTTTGCATAGGAGACTCGCTGAGCTCCTTGACATTCAATCTTTTGTTCAGGCTCTGTCTAGAATCAGGCCTGTTTTTAGACAGTCGGCTACGCCTTGGAACTTAAACTTGGTCCTTGGTTTTGCAGAGGGTTCCGTTTGAACCTATGCATTCCATAGACATTAAGATTCTGTCTTGGAAGGTTCTCTTCTTGTTGGTTATTGCATCGGCACACAGAGTATCTGAATTAGCTGCCTTGCAATTTGATCCTCCTTATCTGGTGTTTCTCTTGCAAGGTGTATCCAGTCCACGGATTCATCCTTACTTGTGGGATATTCTCATTCCCTACAGGAAGTGGCAAAGAGAGCACACAGCAGAGCTGTCCATATAGCTCCCCCACTAGCTCCACCCCCCAGTCATTCTCTTTGCCGGCTCTAGCAGTAGGGTCTCTCCACGGGAGTCTAAAGTGAATGTGGTGTTAGATTTGTAGTTTTATATCTTCAATCAAAAGTTTGTTATTTTTAAATGGTACCGGTTTGTACTATTTACTCTCTGGCAGAAAAGTGATGAAGAATTCTGCTGAGAGGAAAACGATTTTAGCATGTTGTAACTAAAATCCACTGCTGTTCCCACACAGGACTGAGGAGTACCAGAAAACGTCAGTTGGGGGGAACAGTTTGCAGGCTTAACTGCATTAAGGTATGTTCAGTCATCTTTTTTCTAGTCAAGACCAGATAATGCTAGAAGACTGACAAGAATCCCCATGTGGGAAGGGTAAGCCATGTTCTGAGACTCAGTATAGAATTAAAGGCTTATTTAACAGGGCTCAATAGGCTGGTTGACACTGTTGCTGGGCAATCAATTATTTAATTTCACAAATACTCACTGTAGACACTTTTAAACACTTTTGATATGTTTATTACGGGGTTTTTTCCACATGGCATAATTTTAGTCACCTAATTGTGATTTTGAAGGCCTCACAACTCCGGAGTGGAGTGGGAGGGGGCCTAATTTCGCGCCTCAGTTGCGCAGTTCATTTCATCAAACAGTTCATGCTGCTTCACATGGAGGGTCCAGAGACTGTTGGAGGACCTCAAAGAAGCTGTTTTCCCCAAAACTAATCCCTAAGGGCAGGTAGGGCCACAGCAGGCTGCTGTGGCAAGGTGCTGTAGTTTGTTAACCGGTTGTGGGCTTTAGGCTGCTCCAGTTTAAGCATTAAGGGGTTTATCAGGCTGAAACTTGTTGTGCAATCATATCGAAGCATTAGGCACATACTGTGAAAATTTCAAAAGGATTGGTACATTTTTCACTGATTTGTAAAATTGTGTGCACTTTTTATTTCTTAAAGGCACAGTACCGTTTTTTTCAAATTGTGATTTTACTTGCTTAAAGTGTTTTCCAAACCTGCTTGCATATAATACTAATCTGTTTAACATGTCTGCCACTAAGGAAAAGCCTTGTTCTATGTGTTCAGTAGCCATGGTGGAACCCCCTCTCAAAATGTGTCCCAAGTGCACTAATGTGTCTATACACTTTAAAGATCATATTGTGTCACTTAAAAATGTAGCCCTAGATGATTCTATGACGAAAGGTAATGAGGATAGTCCACCTTCCTCTCCCCAGGTGTCATCACCAGTTACGCCCGCTCAAGCAATACCTAGTACCTCTAGTGCATTGGCACCTATTACATTGCAACAACTAGCGACAGTCATGGATAATTCCCTTGCGGCTTTTCTATCCAAACTGCCAGTTTTCCCTACAAAGCGAGATAGCTCTGTTTTAAGAACAGATTATGAGCAGTCGGAAGCTTTGGGAGGTTTATCTGACGTACCCTCACAACACTCTGATGTAGGAGCGAGGGATGTGATGTCTGAGGGAGAAATTTCTGACTCAGGAAAGGTTTCTCAACGGGCAGAATCAGATTCACTAGCGTTTAAATTTAAGTTGGAACACCTCCGCATATTGCTTAGGGAGGTTTTATTCACTCTGGATGATTGTGACCCTATGGTGGTTCCAGAGAAATTGTGTAAGATGGACAAATACCTAGAAGTCCCTGTATACACTGATGCGTTTCCGATCCCTAAGAGGGTGGCGGATATTGTTGCTAGGGAGTGGGAGAGACCAGGTGTCCCTTTTTGTTTCCCCCCCCTCTATCTTTAAGAAAATGTTCCCCATAACTGACCCTCAGGTGAGACTCGTGGCAGACGGTCCCTAAGGTAGAGGGGGCAGTTTCGACACTGGCCAAGCGCACAACCATTCCAATCGAAGACAGTTGTGCTTTCAAAGATCCTATGGATAAAAAGTTAGAAGGTTTACTAAAGAAAATATTTGTTCAACAAGGTTTCCTTCTCCAACCTATTGCCTGCATTATTTCTGTAACTACTGCAGCGGCTTTTTGGTTTGAGGCGCTGGAGGAGTCGCTCCAGAGGGAGACCTCATATGACGAAGTCATGGATAGAATTAATGCACTAAAACTGGCTAATTCTTTTATCACAGATGCCGCTTTGCAATTAGCTAAGTTAGCGGCAAAAAATTCTGGTTTCGCCATTATGGCGCGCAGAGCGCTTTGGCTCAAGTCATGGTCGGCCGACGTGTCGTCCAAATAAAAAATTACTAAATATCCCTTTCAAGGGAAAGACCCTTTTCGGGCCCGAGTTGAAAGAGATTATTTCAGATATCACCGGGGGAAAGGGCCATGCTCTCCCGCAGGATAGGCCTTTTAAGGCTAAAAACAAAGCTAATTTTCGTTCCTTTCGCAACTTCAGGAGCAGTCTTGCTTCAACCTCTACAGCTGCAAAGCAAGAGGGTAATGCTTCACAGCCCAAGGCGACCTGGAAGCCTTTGCAGGGCTGGAACAAGGGTAAACAGGCCAAGAAGCCTGCAGCTGCTACTAAGACAGCATGAAGGGGTAGCCCTCGATCCGGGAACGGATCTGGTAGGGGGCAGACTCTCTCTCTTCGCTCAGGCTTGGGCAAGAGATGTTCTCGATCCCTGGGCATTAGAGATTGTTTCTAGAATTCAAGGACTCCCCTCCAAGGGGAAGGTTCCACATTTCTCGTCTGTCTGCAGACCAGACAAAGAAAGAGGCGTTCTTACGCTGTGTAGAAGATCTACTCACGATGGGAGTGATATATCCAGTTCCAATTGCAGAACAAGGACTGGGGTTTTACTCAAACCTGTTTGTGGTTCCCAAAAAGGAAGGAACTTTCAGACGAATCCTGGATCTAAAAATTCTAAACAAATTCCTCAGAGTTCCATCCTTCAAGATGGAGACCATTCGAACAATCTTACCTATGATCCAGGAAGGTCAATATATGACTACCGTGGATCTAAAGGATGCGTACCTACATATTCCTATCCACAAAAATCATCACCAGTTCCTAAGGTTCGCTTTTCTGGACAAGCATTACCAGTTCATGGCCCTTCCTTTCGGTTTGGCCACTGCTCCCAGAATTTTCACAAAGGTACTAGGGTCCCTCCTGGCGGTACTAAAATTCGCGGGGCATTGCAGTAGCACCTTATCTGGACGACATCTTAATACAGGTGTCGTCTTTTCCCAGAGCCAAGGCTCACACGGAGATTGTATTGGCCTTTCTAAGGTCTCACGGGTAGAAGGTGAACATCGAAAAAAGTGCTCTGTCCCCGCTCACAAGGGTTCTCTTCCTGGGAACACTAATAGACTCGGTAGAAATGAAAATATTTCTGACGGAGGTCAGGAAGTTAAAGCTTAAACTACTTGCCGAGTTCTTCATTCCATTCCTCAGCCATCTGGAGGTCAGTGCATGGAGGTAATCGGATTAATGGTAGCGGCAATGGACGTAGTCCCTTTTGCGCGAATACATCTCAGACCACTGCAACTGTGCATGCTCAAACAGTGGAATGGGGATTATGCAGATTTGTCTCCTCAAATACAACTGGACCAGGGAACCAGAGATTCTCTTCTCTGGTGGTTGTCTCAGGATCACCTGTCTCAGGGAATATGCTTCCGCAGACCAGAGTGGATCATTGTAACGACCGACGCCAGTCTGTTAGGCTGGGGTGCGGTCTGGGACTCCCTGAAAGCTCAGGGCTTATGGTCTCGGGAAGAGTCTCTTCTCCCGATAAACATTTTGGAACTGAGATCGATATTCAACACGCTTCAGGCATGGCCTCAACTAGCTGCGGCCAGATTCATCAGATTTTAGTCGGACAACATCACGACTGTAGCGTTCATCAATCATCAGGGGGGAACAAAGAGTTCCCTAGCGATGAAGGAAGTAACCAAAATAATCAGGTGGGCGGAGGATCACTCCTGCCATCTATCAGCAATTCACATCCCAGGTGTAGACAACTGGGAGGAGGATTTTCTAAGTCGTCAGACTTTTCACCCGGGGGAGTGGGAACTCCACCCGGAGGTTTTTGCTCAGCTGACCCAGCTATGGGGCATTCCAGAGTTGGATCTGATGGCGCCCGTCAGAACACCAAACTTCCTCTCTACGGATCCAGGTCCAGGGACCCCAAAACGGCATTGATAGATGCTCTAGCAGCGCCTTGGTCCTTCAGTCTGGCTTATGTCTTTCCACCGTTTCCTATTCTCCCTCGTCTGGTCGCCAGAATCACACAGGAGAAGGCTTCGGTAATTCTGATAGCGCCTGCGTGGCCACGCAGGACTTGGTATGCAGACCTAGTGGACATGTCATCTGTCCCACCATGGACACTGCCAACGAGGCAGGATCTTCTAATACAGGGTCCATTCAAGCATCCAAATCTAGTTTCTCTGCGGCTGACTGCTTGGAGATTGAACGCTTAATTATATCTAAGTGTGGTTTCTCTGAATCGGTTATTAATACTCTGATCCAAGCTAGAAAGCCTGTCACCAAGAAAATTTACCATAAGATATTGCAGAAATATCTTTGTTGGTGTGAATCCAAGGGTTACTCGTGGAGTAAGAATAGGATTCCCAGGATATTGTCTTTTCTCCAAGACGGATTGGAGAAAGGTTTGTCAGCTAGTTCCTTAAAGGGACAGATATCTGCTCTGTCTATCCTTTTACACAAGCGTCTGGCAGAGGTACCAGACGTTCAAGCGTTTGCTAAGGCTTTAGTCAGAATCAAGCCTGTCTATAAACCTGTGGCTCCGCCATGGAGTCTAAATTTAGTTCTTTCTGTTCTTCAAGGGGTTCCATTTGAACCTTTACATTCCATAGATATTAAGTTATTATCTTGGAAAGTTTTGTTTTTGGTAGCTATATCTTCTGCTCGAAGAGTTCAGAATTGTCTGCTTTGCAGTGTAATTCACCCTATCTGGTGTTCCATACAGATAAGGTTGTTTTGCGTACCAAACCTGGTTTTCTTCCTAAAGTTGTTTCTAATAAGAATATTAACCAGGAAATCATTGTTTCCTCTCTGTGTCCTAATCCATCTTCAAAGAAGGAACGGCTATTACACAATCTTGATGTGGTTCGTGCTTTAAAATTCTATTTACAAGCAACTAAAGATTTCAGACAAACATCATCCTTGTTTGTTGTCTATTCTGGTAATAGGAGAGGTCAGAAAGCGACTGCTACCTCTCTTTCCTTCTGGCTGAAAATCATCATCTGATTGGCTTATGAGACAGCTGGACAGCAGCCTCCTGAACGAATTACCGCTCATTCTACCAGATCTGTGGCTTCCACATAGGCTTTCAAGAATGAGGCTTCTGTTGAACAGATTTGTAAGGCAGCGACTTGGTCTTCACTGCATACTTTTGCCAAATTTTACAAATTCGATACTTTTGCTTCTTCTGAGGCTATTTTTGGGAGAAAGATTTTGCAAGCAGTGGTGCCTTCCGTTTAGGTTACCTGTCTTGTTCCCTCCCTTCATCCGTGTCCTAAAGCTTTGGTATTGGTATCCCACAAGTAAGGATGAATCCGTGGACTGGATACACCTTGCAAGAGAAAACAGAATTTATGCTTACCTGATAAATGGCTTTCTCTTGCGGTGTATCCAGTCCACGGCCAGCCCTGGCAATTAAGTCAGGTTAAATTTTTTTGTTTAAACTACAGTCACCACTGCACCCTATAGTTTCTCCTTTTCTCCTAACCTTTGGTCGAATGACTGGGGGGTGGAGCTAGAGGGGGAGCTATATGGACAGCTCTGCTGTGTGCTCTCTTTGCCACTTCCTGTAGGGAATGAGAATATCCCACATGTAAGGATGAATCCGTGGACTGGATACACCGCAAGAGAAAGCAATTGATCAGGTAAGCATAAATTCTGTTTTCACGCGGATAAGACTGTACTTCGTACTGGTTTGGGGTTTCTCCCCAAGGTGGTGTCTAACCGTAACATCAATCAGGAAATAGTTGTTCCTCCTTTGTGTCCTAACCCTTCTTCTTCAAAGGAGAGGTTACTTCATAACCTGGATGTGGTTCGTGCCTTGAAGTTCTATCTTCAGGCTGCAAAGGATTTCAGACAGTCTACATCTCTTTTTGTTGTGTATTCTGGGAAGCGCAAGGGACAAAGGGCCTCTGCTACTTCTTTGTCTTTTTGGTTGAGGAACTTGATTCGCTTGGCTTATGAGGCAGCGGGACATAAGCCTCTTCAGAGACTTCAACTAGAGCTGTGGCTTCGTCTTGGGCCTTCAAGAATGAGGCCTCTATGGAGCAAATTTGTAAGCCAGCTACCTGGTCCTCCTTACACACTTTTACAAAGTTTTACAAATTTGACGTTTTTGTTTCTACGGAAGCTGTTTTTGGGAGAGAGGTTTTACAGGCTGTGGTGCCCTCAGACTAGGATCCGCCTTTAACCCTCCCGGTTTCATTCAGTGTTCACTAGAGCTTGGGTATATGTTCCAAATAGTAATGAATGAAGCCGTGGACTTTCCTCCCCTTTAGATGGAAAACATAAATTTTGCTTACCTGATAATTTAATTTCCATCGAGGGGAGGAGAGTCCACAGCTCCCGCCGTATCTCCGTTGGGCGGCCCTAAATTTGTTCATCTTCTGGAACCTTTTTTACACTGATATTTCTCCTACTGTTCCTTCTTCCCTGGGCAGAATGACTGGGAGATGAGGGAAGGGGGGGAGGTATTTAAGCTTTTGGCTGGGGTGTCTTTGCCTCCTCCTGGTGGCCAGGTTCTTAATTCCCAATAGTAATGAATGAAGCCGTGGACTCTCCTCCCCTCGATGGAAATGAAATTATCAGGTAAGCATAATTTATGTTTTTCTTAGTAAGCAGCTCAGGTAGGCACAGTAGACAATGGCAAAATATAGAAAATAAAAGACAGGAGCCTCCTTATGTGTATCAACTGGGATAAACTGGCAAGCTCAAATAGAAATCCCAAGCTCTCAGGGTACTCACAAAAGCTGCAGCACCTAATTGTGCTATTAGAGGCAAATTGAGGTCTTGCAGTGCCTCATTTCGCTGTTCTCTTGTTCTCCGGATGACTGGAATTCCTACTCCTTTCCACTGGAACTTCATGGCATCCACACTAGACAAAAAAAGATCTGCTAACCATCAGAGTGTAAATCTTGTGGTGGGGCAATATTCCACTGCTTGTATAACAACAAGGCTTACGAAGTGATAGATAAAAACAAACACAATTTAATACAATTCTGATACATAAAGATAAAAACCATAACGTTGTGCAATGTGTGCAAATATACTATGTGTTTCTCGGCCCTCCGGCCGTTTCTTCAGGCATATATTACTATCACTTCGATTAACATTTAAACCTATATTGACCAATCACAATACATTTTGTGACACGTCACTGTTTGGCAGTTATATACAATATATGTAGGCAAAGTAACAATATCATTCCTCAGAAATGCAATTGCTAATATAATCATTTGATCACTTCGGGTGTAGATCAAGATCCAAATATCTTTTGACACACAGGGCCAGATTACGAGTAGAGTGCAAATTAAAGCTCTTGCTTGAGCGTTAAGGGGACATTATACACTGCATTTTTCTTTGCATAAATGTTTTGTAGATGATCCATTTATATAGCCCATACAGGGTTTTTTTTTGTAAAAATTTATAGATTTGTTTATTTTAAATAACATTGTGCTGATTTTCAGACTCCTAACCAAGACCCAAAGTTTTAAGAGTATACTGATATATACTTAATCCAGCTTGCTCCTGTTTGTGTAAAGGGTTGTTTTTTTATATGCAGAGGAAGGGGGTGGGGGTCGGCATTCACTGGGTGTTACAGTCAACCTTATCAAATGTGCTAAACTGGGAACTTCTAAGTAAGTTTTTAAAATGTTTTATACTGGATTTTAAGATTAGCATTTGTGCATATTATCCTTTATAGTAGTGTCTATTACATGCAGTTATATGAAAACTGGTGTATACTGTCCCTTAAATTGCGCTAGAAGTTATATTTTTGCGCTCATCAGGTTGTGTTTTTATTACGAGTGGAAAGGAAACTGTTTTCACTCTCGCAAATATCCGAACCTGCTCATTCACCTTTCCCCCCCATAGAAGGCAATAGAGAAAAAAAAGTGGAAAAAACCTAGCACCCCACTCTCGCGCAAACACGGTAGCATATTCTCATGTGTGCTAATCTGACATGAAAATATGAATATTTTACATTGCAATGTTCTGCACATAACATCATATATCTGATGATTTTTGGTACAATGTATATCTATACATATATATATATAAATATATATATATATATATATATATATATATACATACACATACACATGATTTTATATATGGAACTATATAGGAATATCTATTTAAAAATATAGAGAAAATAACTCTTTGTGTAGACCATTTACAAATCTAAACAAGTCAGAAGACTTGCTTTAAAACCAGAAACTCTCTGACAACACTGTTTCCAATGCAGCAAAGGAATCTGGGTAATATATGCAAATGAGGTTCACAATGACTCACTTTTTTACTTTTAGCCTGCTTTTTAAAGACAGACTTCCCTTTATGCCATAGCACTGCTGCATTACACAGCTTTAATGCTTAGATAGGGTTAGTACAGTGATTTAGACCAATCCCAGGACAGCTGTTTCGTGGTTTTGCCACTCATCAGCTGGGAGTAGGTTAAATCACTGCTTGGTAAAGTTCATTTCTGGGGGAAATTCAACAACAATTAAAATTATGGGGTGGCGAAAAGTGAGTTTGCTGCATTGGAAACAGTGTTGTCAGAGAGTTTCTGGTTTTAAAGCAAGTCTTCTGACTTGTTTAGATTTGTAAATGGTCTACACAATGAGTTATTTTCTCTATATTTTGTATTTAGTGGAGGATTTTAAACTCGCTTTTCGCCTCCCCATAATTTTAATTGTTGTTGAAATTCCAGAAATGAACTTTACCAAGCAGTGATTTAACCTATGGCAAAACCACGAAACAGCTGTCCTGGGATTGGTCTAAATCACTGTACTAACCCTAGCTAAGCATTAAAGCTGTGTAATGCAGCAGTGCTATGGCATAAAGGGAAGTCTGTCTTTAAAAAGCAGGCTAAAAGTAAAAAGGTCAGTCATTGTGAGCCTCATTTGCATATCTTACCCAGATTCCTTTGCTGCATTGGAAACAGTGTTGTCAGAGAGTTTCTGGTTTTAAAGCAAGTCTTCTGACTTGTTTAGATTTGTAAATGGTCTACACAATGAGTTATTTTCTCTATATTTTGTATTTAGTGGAGGATTTTAAACTCACTTTTCGCCTCCCCATAATTTTAATTGTTGTGGTATTTAAAAATACATAGAACATATTCCCCTATATGCAGAACATTGGAATGTGAAATATTTACAGTAAATACATAGTTAAAACCGTTATTAAATATAAATATGCTTTAACAAGGGTTCCAATGCACTATATATATCTATATATGTGTACATATGTATTAATGTGTTTATATGCTTATATATGTCTGTAAGCACATATATACAAATATAAAGACATATGTATATGTATGTATCTCTATGTTAAAGCCCTTTGCCTGCCTTTTGTTCCTAACAAGTGAGAACTCTTATCTTTGAGCCTTTATAACTTTTGTGTGCAATATTATTATTCAATATTTTTTATTAGATGGTGTTATTGTGTATGTAAGTGTATTTTTTTAATGTATTTTTGATATATTTTGTGCAACTTTTATGTTTTGTGAAACATTTAACCATTGCGTTAAAAATTCTAGCGTAATTTACCTTGCACACTCCCCCTATTGCTAATTGGGTAGTGCCTCTTTATTGAACAGTCCCCCTATCGTAGATTGGGAGCGCTACATTGTGGGCTAGATTACGAGTTGAATACAAAAGTTTGCACCCGAGCGATAAAGGGTATAACGTGAGCATTGCGCTTGTCGGGCTTACCGATCGTATTTCAAGTTAAAAGTAAAATATATGGCAGACTTTAAAATAGGTAGAGGAAGTTTTAAGGTAGAGATAATTTGTAATACCCCACTAAAATTTGCTACTAATAATATCATATAAGGGTTTGGTCCAATTTGATTGGAGAGTCCAAATATTATTTTTACACATAATGGCCCCTATTTATCAAAGGTCTTGCGGACCTGATCCGACAGTGCGGATCAGGTCCGCAAGACCTTGCTAAATGCGGAGAGCAATACGCTCTCTGCATTTAACATTGCACCAGCAGCTCACAAGAGCTGCTGGTGCAATGCCGCCCCCTGCTGACTCCCGGCCAATCAGCCGCCAGCAGGGAGGTGTCAATTGTATTTGATCGGGTTGATTTCCGGTGATTCCTGTCCGCCTGCTCAGAGCAGGCGGACAGGGTTATGGAGCAGCGGTCTTCAGACCGCTGCTTCATAACTTGTGTTTCTGGCGAGTCTGAAGACTCGCCAGAAACACGGCCCTTCAAGCTTCATACGGAGCTTGATAAATATGGACCATAGAATCAAATTGGAATTATTTATATTCAATATATAATAATATTTATGCAGAAAGGATTTTTAGCTTAATTTCAGAGAAGCATTAAACAAAAATATCACATAATTAGATTTTATTTTAGTTATATGTATATTTTTTTGAGAAATACTAAATATGACCATTCATACAGCTAGATTAAAAGTTGTGCATTTGTGTTTTAACACTGTCTTGTCGGTATAGCTGTACCGCAAGCCTTTTAGCCTGTACCGTAACGTCAGTTTCGCACACGTAAAAATTAATTTTTTTTCATGGGACTTCCATAGCGCTGCCATTACGAGTTTTGCGGTCAGGCTAAAAAGCTTGCGTTGCAGCCTATACCGACAAGATCTGTTCCACAATCTAAAAGCAGTAGTTATGAGTTTTACGCTACAAAACTGTAACATAAAACTCATAACTAAAGTGTTAAAAAGTACACTAAACACCAATTAAAATACCTATTAACCCCTAAACCGAGGCCCTCCCGCCTCGCAAATACTATATTAAACTTATTAACCCCTAATCTGCTGCTCCCGACATCGCCACCACTAAAAATAATTATTAACCCCTATTCCGCCGCTCCCCAACATCGTCACCACTATAATAAAGTTATTAACCCCTAAACCGCTGCCCTCCTGCATCGCAAACACTATGTAAATATTATTAACCCCTAATCTGCCGTCCGCCCACATCGCCCATTGTACTAAATTTATTAAGCCCCACACCGCCGCCGCTATAATAAACCTATCAACCCCTAAACCGCACCCCCCCACAATGAAATATACTAAAGTAAACTATTAACCCCTAAACCAAAAGCCCCCACATCGCAATAAACTAAATTAAACTAGTAACCCCTAAACCTAATGCCCCCCTACCTTTATATTAAAATTACAATTTGATCCCGGCGGCGCGGAGCGTGTCCATCCTGAAGACATCCGGCGCAGAGCATCTTCTTTATACGGTCGCTGCCGTACACTGAATCTTCAATGCAAGGTACGCGATTCAAGATGGCGTCCCTTGCAATCCTATTGGCTGAAAAATTTGAATCAGCCAATAGGAATGCAAGGGACGCCATCTTGAAGATTCAGTATACGGCGGCGACCGTATGAAGAGGATGCTCCACGCCGGATGTCTTCAGGATGGACCCGCTCCACACTGCCGGGATCAAGATAGAAGATGCCGCCTGGATAAAGATAAAAGAGCCCGTCTGGATGAAGACTTCTCGCCGCCTGGATGAAGATCGTTCAAGCGGGACTTCAAAAACTGTAAGTGGATCGTCGGGGGTGTTAGGTTTTTTTTAAGGGTTTTTTGGGTGGTTTTTTTTTTAGATTAGGGTTTGGGCAGCAAAAGAGCTAAATGAACTTTTAAGGGCAATGCCCATACAAATGCCCTTTTCAGGGCAATGGGTAGATTAGTTTTTTTTTAAAGTTTTTATTTTTATTTTGTGGGTTTGGGGGTGTGTGTGGGTTTGTAATGTTAGTGGGTCTTTGTAAAACAAATTCAGGTAAAAGAGCTGTTTAACTTAGGGCAATGCCCTACAAAAACATAATTTATGTAAGAACTTACCTGATAAATTCATTTCTTTCATATTAGCAAGAGTCCATGAACTAGTGACGTATGGGATATACATTCCTACTAGGAGGGGCAAAGTTTCCCAAACCTTAAAATGCCTATAAATACACCCCTCACCACACCCACAATTCAGTTTAACGAATAGCCAAGAAGTGGGGTGATAAGAAAAAAGTGCGAAAGCATATAAAATAAGGAATTGGAATAATTGTGCTTTATACAAAAAAATCATAACCACCACAAAAAAGGGCGGGCCTCATGGACTCTTGCTAATATGAAAGAAATGAATTTATCAGGTAAGTTCTTACATAAATTATGTTTTCTTTCATGTAATTAGCAAGAGTCCATGAGCTAGTGACGTATGGGATAATGACTACCCAAGATGTGGATCTTTCCACGCAAGAGTCACTAGAGAGGGAGGGATAAAATAAAGACAGCCAATTCCTGCTGAAAATAATCCACACCCAAAATAAAGTTTAATGAAAACATAAGCAGAAGATTCAAACTGAAACCACTGCCTGAAGTACTTTTCTACCAAAAACTGCTTCAGAAAAAGAAAATACATCAAAAATGGTAGAATTTAGTAAAAGTATGCAAAGAGGACCAAGTTGCTGCTTTGCAAATCTGATCAACCGAAGCTTCATTCCTAAACGCCCAGGAAGTAGAAACTGACCTAGTAGAATGAGCTGTAATCCTTCGAGGCAGAGTTTTACCCGACTCGACATAGGCATGATGAAATAAAGATTTCAACCAAGATGCCAAAGAAATGGCAGAAGCTTTCTGGCCTTTTCTAGAACCGGAAAAGATGACAAATAGACTAGAAGTCTTTCGGAAAGACTTAGTAGCTTCAACATAATAATACAAAGCTCTAACAGCATCCAAAGAATGCAATGATTTCTCCTTAGAATTCATAGGATTAGGACATAATGAAGGAACCACAATTTCTCTACTAATGTTGTTAGAATTCACAACCTTAGGTAAAAAATTCAAAAGAAGTTTGCAGCACCGCCTTATCCTGATGAAAAATCAGAAAAGGAGACTCACAAGAAAGAGAGCAGATAATTCAGAGACTCTTCTGGCAGAAGAGATGGCCAAAAGAAACAAAACTTTCCAAGAAAGTAATTTAATGACCAAAGAATACATGGGTTCAAAAGGAGGAGCTTGAAGAGCCCCCAGAACCAAATGCAAACTCCAAGGAGGAGAAATTGACTTAATGACAGGTTTTATACGAACCAAAGCTTGTACAAAACAATGAATATCAGGAAGAGTAGCAATCTTTCTGTGAAAAAGAACAGAAAGAGCAGAGATTTGTCCATTCAAGGAACTTGCGGACAAACCTTTATCTAAACCATCCTGAAGAAACTGTAAATTTCTCGGTATTCAAAAAGAATGCCAAGAAAAATGATGAGAAAGACACTAAGAAATATAAGTCTTCCAGACTCAATAATATATCTCTCTAGATACAGATTTACGAGCCTGTCACATAGTATTAATCACAGAGTCAGAGAAACCTCTTTGACCAAGAATCAAGCGTTCAAACTCCATACCTTAAAATTTAAGGATTTGAGATCCTGATGGAAGAAAGGACCTTGTGACAGAAAGTCTGGTCTGAACGGAAGAGTCCACAGCTGGCAAGAGGCCATCCGGACAAGATCCGCATACCAAAACCTGTGAGGCCATGCTGGAGCTACCAGCAGGACAAACGAGCATTCCTTTAGAATCTTGGAGAATACTCTTGGAAGAAGAACTAGAGGCGGAAAGATATAGGCAGGATGATACTTCCAAGGAAGTGATAATGCATCCACTGCCTCCGCCTGAGGATCCCGGGATCTGGACAGATACCAGGGAAGTTTCTTGTTTAGATGAGAAGCCATCAGATCTATTTCTGGGAGTTCCCACATTTGAACAATCTGAAGAAATACCTCTGGGTGAAGAGACCATTCGCCCGGATGCAACGTTTGGCGACTGAGATAATCCGCTTCCCAATTGTCTATACCTGGGATATGAACCGCAGAGATTAGACAGGAGCTGGATTCCGCCCAAACCAAAATTCGAGATACTTCTTTCATAGCCAGAGGACTGTGAGTCCCTCCTTGATGATTGATGTATGCCACAGTTGTGACATTGTCTATCTGAAAACAAATGAACAACTCTCTCTTCAGAAGAGGCCAAGACTGAAGAGCTCTGAAAATTGCACGGAGTTCCAAAATATTGATCGGTAATCTCACCTCCTGAGATTCCCAAACCCCTTGTGCCGTCAGAGACCCCCACACAGCTCCCCAACCTGTAAGACTTGCATCTGTTGAGATTATAGTCCAGGTCGGAAGAACAAAGAAGCCCCCTGAACTAAACGATGGTGATCTGTCCACCACGTCAGAGAGTGTCGTATAATCGGTTTAAAGATATTAATTGAGATATCTTTGTGTAATCCCTGCACCATTGGTTCAGCATACAGAGATGAAGAGGTCGCATGTGAAAACGAGCAAAGGAGATCGCATCCGATGCGGCAGTCCTAAGACCTAAAATTTCCATGCATAAGGCTACCAAAGGCAATGATTGTGACTGAAGGTTTTGACAAGCTGATATCAATGCTAAACTTCTCTTGTCTGACAAGGACAGAGTCATAGACACTGAATCTATCTGGAAACCTAAAAAGGTTACCCTTGTCTGAGGAATCAATGAACTTTTTGGTAAATTGATCCTCCAACCATGATCTTGAAGAAACAACACAAGTCGATTCGTATGAGATTCTGCGAAAATGTGAAGACTGAGCAAGTACCAAGATATCGTCCAAAATAAGGAAATACCAAAACCCTGTTCTCTGATTACAGACAGAAGGGCACCGAGAACCTTTGAAAAAATTCTTGGAGCTGACGCTAGGCCAAACGGTAGAGCCACAAAACTGGTAATGCTTGTCTAAAAAGAGAATCTCAGAAACTAAAAGTGATCTGGATGAATCGGAATATGCAGATATGCATCCTGTAAATCTATTGTAGACATATAATGCCCTTGCTAAACAAAAGGCAGGATAGTCCTACAGTTACCATCTTGAATGTTGGTATCCTTACATAACGATTCAATATTGATAGATCCGGAACTGGTCTGAAGGAATTGACCTTCTTTGGTACAATGAAGAGATAGAATAAAACCCCAGCCCCTGTTCCAGAACTGGAACTGGCATAATTACTCCAGCCAACTCTAGATCTGAAACACATTTCAGAAATGCTTGAGCCTCTGCTGGGTTTACTGGGACACGGGAAGGAAAAAAATCTCTTTGCAGGAGGCCTTAACTTAAAAGCCAATTCTGTACCCTTCTGAAACAATGTTCTGAAACCAGAGATTGTGAACGGAATTGATCCAAATTTCTTTGAAAAGAACGTAAACTGCCCCATACCAGCTGAGCTGGAATGAGGGCCGCACCTTCATGAGGACTTAGGAGCTGACTTTGGGTTTCTATAGGCTTGGATATATTCCAAAGTGAAGAAGGTTTCCAAACTGATACCGCTCCTGAGGATGAAGGATCAGGCTTTTGTTCCTTGTTGTGATGAAAGGAACGAAAACAATTATTAGACCTAAATTTACCTCAGATTTTTTATCCTGTGGTAAAAAAGTTCCCTTCCTTCCAGTAACAGTTGAGATAAAAGAATCCAACTGAGAACCGAATAATTTATTACCGTGGAATGAAAGGGATAGCAAAGCAGACTTAGAAGACATATCAGCATTCCAAGTTTTAAGCCATAAAGCTCTTCTAGCTAAAATAGCTAGAGACATATACCTGACATCAACTCTAATGATATCAAAGATGGTATCACAAATAAAATTATTAGCATGTTATAGAATAATAATAATGCTATAAAATTATGATCTGTTACTTGTTGCGCTAAATCTTCTAACCAAAAAGTTGAAGCTGCAGCAACATCCGCTAAAAATATAGCAGGAGTAGAGACAGCCCCATTAACCTTAGGGATTTTGTCCCAAAAACTCTAATCTGTCAGATGGCACAGGATATAATTGCTTAAAACGTTTTAAAAGGAGTAAATGAATTACCCAAATTATTCCATTCCCTGGAAATTACTTCAGAAATAGCATCAGGGACAGGAAACACTTCTGGAATAACTACAGGAGATTTAAAAACCTTATTTAAACGTTTAGTTTTAGTATCAAGAGGACCAGAATCCTCTATTTCTAATGCAATTAATACTTCTTTAAATAAAGAACGAATAAATTCCATCTTGAACAAATACAAAGATTTATCAGCATCAACCTCTGAGACAGAAACCTCTGAACCAGAAGAACCATTATCAGAATCAGAATGATGATGTTCATTTAAAAATTCATCTGAAAAAAGAGAAGTTTTAAAAGACTTTTATGTATACTAGAAGGAGAAATAACAGACATAGCCTTCTTAATGGATTTAGAAACAAAATCTCTTATGTTATCAGGAACACTCTGAGTATTAGATGTTGACGGAACAGCAACAGGTAATGTAACAGTACTAAAGGAAATTTTATCTGCATTAACAAGTTTGTCATGACATTTAATACAAACAACAGCTGAAGGAACAGATACCAAAAGTGATACACTTAGCTTTGGTAGCTCCAGCACCGGGCAGTGATATTCCTGAAGTATCTTCTGACTCAGTTGCAACGTGGAACATCTTGCGATATGTAATAGAAAAAACAACATATAAAGCAAAATTGATCAAATTCCTTAAATGACAGTTTCAGGAATGGGAAAAAATGCCAGTGAACAAGCTTCTAGCAACCAGAAGCAATAAATAATGAGACTTAAATAATGTGGAGACAAAAGCGACGCCCATATTTTTTTAGCGCCAAATAAGACGCCCACATTATTTGGCGCCTAAATGCTTTTGGCGCCAAAAATGACGCCACGTCCGGAATGCCGACACTTTTGGCGCAAAAGAACGTCAAAAATGACGCAACTTCCGGCGACACGTATGACGCCGGAAACAGAAAAGATTTTTTGCGCCAAAAAAGTCAGCGCCAAGAATGACGCAATAAAATGAAGCATTTTCAGCCCCCGCGAGCCTAACAGCCCACAGGGAAAAAAGTCAAATTTTTAAGGTAAGAAAAATAATTGATTCAAGTGCATTATCCCAAATATGAAACTGACTGTCTGAAAATAAGGAATGTTGAACATCCTGAGTCAAGGCAAATAAATGTTTGAATACATATATTTAGAACTTTATTAAAAAAGTGCCCAACCATAGCTTAGAGTGTCACAGAAAATAAGATTTACTTACCCCAGGACACTCATCTACATGTTTGTAGAAAGCCAAACCAGTACTGAAACGAAAATCAGCAGAGGTAATGGTATATATATATATAAGAGTATATCGTCGATCTGAAAAGGGAGGTAAGAGATTAATCTCTACGACCGATAACAGAGAACCTATGAAATAGACCCCGTAGAAGGAGATCACTGCATTCAAAATAGGCAATACTCTCCTCACATCCCTCTGACATTCACTGCACGCTGAGAGGAAAACCGGGCTCCAACCTGCTGCGGAGCGCATATCAACGTAGAATCTAGCACAAACTTACTTCACCACCTCCATAGGAGGCAAAGTTTGTAAAACTGAATTGTGGGTGTGGTGAGGGGTGTGTTTATAGGCATTTTAAGGTTTGGGAAACTTTGCCCCTCCTGGTAGGAATGTATATCCCATACGTCACTAGCTCATGGACTCTTGCTAATTACATGAAAGAAAGACCCTTTTAAGGGCTATTGGTAGTTTATTCTAGATTAGGTTTTTTATTTTGGGGTGTTTTTTTTTTAAATGGGTATTAGAATAGTAATAATTTTTATTATTTTTGATAATTTGTAATTTTGTGAAATGTATTTTTTTCGTTTTGGGGTGGGTTTTTATTTTTAGATTAGGGCTTGGGCATCAAAAGAGCTAAACGCCCTTTTAAGGGCAATGCCCATACAAATGCCCTTTTCAGGACAATTAGGTTTTACTTTATTTTTATTTTGTGGGTTTGGGGGGTGGGGGTTTGTATACTGTTAGGGGGTGTTTGTTTTGTTTTGTAGCAAAAGAGCTGTTAAAAGGGCCTTTTGTAAGGCATTGCCCTAAAGTTAAGGGCCCCCAAAAAGCCTTTTTAAGTGCCCTTGGTGGTATATTATAGATTAGTTTTTTTTTCTTTTTAAAAAGGGTATTAGAATAGGAATCATTTTTATTGTTTTGTATAATTTCGTTTGTTATATTTTGTAATGGTAGGTTTTTTATTTTTTGTAATTTTAGTGTTTTTTTATTTTTTGTAATAGTAGGTTTTAGTGTAAGGCAGCTTAGGTTTTATTTCACAGGTAAGTTTGTATTTATTTTAACTAGGTAGTTAGTAAATAGTCAATAACTATTACTAACTAGTCTACCTAGTTAAAATAAATACAAACTTACCTGTGAAATAAAAATAAAACCTAAGCTATCTACAATATAACTATTAGTTATATTGTAGCTAGCTTAGGTTTTATTTCAAAGGGAAGTATGTATTTAGTTTTAAATAGGTATTATTTAGTTAATAATTGTAACTTTAGTTTAGCTCTATTTAATTATGTTAAAGTTAGGGGGTGTTAGGGTTAGATTTAGGGTTACAGTTAGGGTTAGGGTTAGGTTTAGGAGTTAATATAGTTTAATTTAGGTTGTTGCGATGTGGGGGGCTGGCGGTTTAGGGGTTCATAAGTTTATTTAGTAGTAGTGATTGGGGAGGCCAGAGGTTTAGGGGTTAATACCTTTATTTATTGGCGGCGATGACGGGGAGCGGCGGAATAGGGGTTAATAACTTTATTATAGTGGCGGCGATGGTGGGCTTAGGCGGAATAGGGGTGAATAACTTTAATATAGTGGTGGCGATATCAGGAGCGGCAGCTTAGGGGATAATAACTTTATTTAGGTGGCAGCGATATCGGGAGCGGCAGATTAGGGGTTAATAACTGTAGGTAGGTGGCGTTGATGTTGGGGCGGCAGATTAGGGGTGTTTAGACATGGGGTTTATGTTATGTTAGGGTGTTAGGTTTAAACGTAACTTTTATTTCCCCATAGACATCAATGGGGCTATGTTACGGAGCTTTTCATTCCGCGATCGCAGGTTTTAGGCTTTTTTCTGACCCGCTTTCCCCATTGATGTCTATAGGGGAAGTGTGCACGAGCACGTCAAAACAGCGCTTGTATTTTGTGCGGTATGGAGCTCAACGCAACCATATCGCACGCGCAAGCCGGTCGTTTGAAGACTTGTAATCGCTGCGCTATAGGGGGTTAAATAACTCAACTTTTGTTGCATTCGTTAATTTCCCTTTAGCGCACATAACTTGTAATCTAGCTGCTTGTATCTCATATATGATTCAGATAGGGCATGTAATTTTAAACAAATTACTTTTATCATCAAATTTGCTTTGTTCTCTTGTTATTTTTAGTTGAAAGTTAAACCTAGGTAGTCTCATATGCTAATTTCTAAGCCCTTAAAGTCCGCCTCTCACCTGAATGCATATGACAGTTTTTCACAGTTAGAGGGCGTTCGTTCATGTGTTTCATATAGATAACACTGCTCACGCACATGAATTTATTTAAGAGTTAGCACTAACTGCCTGAAATGCAAGTCTGAAAAAAGATCTGAGATAAGGAGGCAGTCAGCAGAATGGAGGGAGTTTGGTCTCCTCAAAAGACGAGGTTATCAACAAATGTTTTGGAACTTTGGGCAACTTTCAAAGCTCTCCAGAGTTGGCCCGACCTCAGACAAGATTTTGTTTTTATATAGGTGGAGAGAGTCTACAATCCATTACATATGGGATATACATTCCTACCACTCCTCCATGCTTCAACCACCTCCTTCCAATGGAGGTGGTTGAAGCATAATGATGTGCACAATTTCTTTATTGAAAGGGGGTTTTCAGTTTATATTTAAACCCGGTTCCCCTCAGACTACAGTGCTTGTCAGAGGGATGTCTTTGGGGTATGGTTGTAATACAAAGGTTTCGCCTCATGGGAAATCCTTTATAGGCCGTCTGTAAATTCGGTCGCAGGGACTCGTCTTCTACCTCTCTTTAGAGATCAACATTTTACTCATATTCCATTACCTCTGCTGATATGTTTCAGTACTGGTTTGGCTTTCTGCTACTTGATTGATAGTGGACGAGTGTCTATGAGTAAGTATGTTTTATATTTTTATGTAGTTCCAAACAAAGTATAAACAGCACCTTGCCAGTTCCAAAATCATGTGCAAATTGGGATAGGGTAGCTGCTTATACTCCATACATCATAGATCATAGAACACAATCCCACAGCACCATGTAGTTACTATCAAATCTTTATTGGAACATGGATACTCACTATTTCCCTTGCTTTTTTAGCTCAAATAAAATTTTGAGCGCATTAGTTTTCACTCACCGGGTCCTGACTCTTAAATATGGTTGTCGTGTTAGCGCACCCTTGTATATACGCACATCGTGTTGGCACAAGTCTAATCCTAAGCCTCATAGAGTACAGGTTTGTTGATCCGTTGGAATTGCGTATGTCCGTGCAATATATTACGCATGTCAGGTTTGCGCACGTTCCACGCTTTAGTATATGTATATCGGGTTAGTGCATGTCTCCTGGATATGCGCACGTTGCATATATGACATGCTTGTCATTTATTTAAAAGGTAAGTTCTTTTTACGCACGCTGACAGTTGCTTCTTAGCTAGGCTGAACATCCTTAGTGCTTTTTGTCCTTGTAAAGCTATATAGAGGGGGTATAGGTTTTCCTTATGTCAAATAGCTTGCTTATGTGCAACAGCTGAAACATGTTTGTGTAGTTCAACTTGTTTTTAAACTACTTTTATTACTCAGCTTATGCCACTTATAATTATTTTTGCTGCATTAACTGTTGCCTCATGCTACCCCTGACACCTGAAGCCGACAATTCCTGATATTGGCCAGGAATACAGGGGGGTGACATGATAGCAGCAGTGCAGTAATTGTGGTGTACCTTTAGATAATATATCTGTGTGGGTAATGATAGGTGATGTTTATCACCTTAGTCATTAATTTTTAAATAAATTTCTTAATAAAGATTATAGGTTTTAATACCAGTATATACATTTATTATTCGCTAGCATATATTTCATGCTGTAATTTTACATCTTATTACAAGCGATAGGTGTAAGAGTGCTTAATATCCCCTCTATACTCTCCCATTTCCTTTTCCTATTTTTTGATTTCTAAACTAGGACACAGTGCTCGGCATACTTTTTTCTTTTATCTCTATATACATATATTTTGTAATAGCATTGCTATCCGTCAACAAAGAATACCATAGTAATTAAGCAAATTTGATAAAATAAGTCAACCTGAAATTTGAAAATTGGATGCTCCATCTGAACCATGAAAGCCCCTTTTAAGGGCTATTTCTTAACTTGGAATGTTTATTTTAAAACATTTTGCAGTGAAGACCAAGAATATGTGATAATATCTTCTGGACAGAAAAATGCCCAAATAATCTTACAGAAACCTCTGGGAGAACATGACATTGTGAATGGATTATTGAAATGAATTTGCCAAAAAAAAATAAACATTACAGCCATAAATATACAGCGTTATCCTGCATAATTAAAGACTAATCCTTTTTTCAGGATGAATAACCATTGGATTATAAAATTATTATTGTTATAGAAAATTATCTTTAGATTTTTCTTCATTTCATGTAAAAAAAATCCTATTTAAATTAAAATAATCTTTTTTTTTTTTTCTTTTTTTTTTTAATTCATCGATTGTTATCCACCGTGGAAATAAAAAATATACAGTCTCTTTTAATATCTGTTTTGTTATGAAAGACCTAAAATACATGTCAGAAATATTGGACAGTTCATATTTTTCATACATCTCCTATACATTCTTCAAATCCCATACGTTATTTGCTCATATCTACTATGATTCTTAATTTAGAAAAATAAAGCATTATTAAGTGGAACTCATTCAGGGCTAGATTACGGATGGAGCGCAATCGTTTGTGTGAGAAGTGTAAACATAATCGCAAGATTACAGTATTGTTTGCGCTAGACTACGTATTACAAGTGGTGCCACAACCCACCATCACAAAATACTCCCAACCTATTAACCACTAACCTCCACAATCCCCCATTGCAAAATACCCCTAACAGCTAACCCCCCCAAGACCCCTCATCCAAGACCCCTAAGTTACATAAAAAAAAACAAAAAAAACACTGCAATTACAAAAAGTAAAAAACACTGATTTTGGGGCTGTCCATCACTAAGAAAATCATAAAGAAAAAGGGACTCATTTTTTTAACTGAATTTAAATATTTTAAGTTAACTTTATTTAATCATAAATCGTCAGCTATAAAATTACCTATATATTTAAAGAATATTTGTTTATGATAAAATGTATATAGGTAGTTACCTCAGCCAACTTGCTTCCTTTTATTAAGGTTGTGCAAAATTCAAAAACATTAACTTGTCCAAAAGGCAATAGAAGTAGCCCAATCTACTTGTCCTGAATCATGAATAGTTTAAGCAAATCAGACCCATGGCCCTGCCCTCATAATCACATGGCCACATTAGACCTCATATAACTTGACCCCTGAACTTTGCAACTAGTCTTAGCCATACACACACATCAGACTCCTCTCTTTACAGCTCCCCTCAGCCATACAAACACACCAGTTCTTCAACTCCTCTGTCAGCCCCATACCCACATCAGAACTCAGATTAGACCCAGGTTTTGCATCCCTTCTTAGCCATGTCAATATCAGACCATAGATCAGGCTCCTGAAGCCCCATCCCTCTATAAGCCACATGCAGAAATCTGACGTTAGATCTGACCTCTGGCCCTGCAGTACCTCTGTCAGCCTCATATCATAACCTTGGACTTTCAGCCTCTTATCTGAACGTCACTGCTGCCTATGGGTACTGTTTCTCCTGTGAACTGTGTGCTATTTCTCAAGGCACCTTGAGTGGGGCTTTTATGTGTAAGAGGAGTGATATGAGAAGAGTGCTGGGTCTGTCTGCTGTACTGCCTGACAGATGGCACGCTAACATGAGGAGCAACAATCACCCTTGTCACTCCCATCTCCTTGTCACCTGGGATTTAAAATAGAAAAAAACACCATGTCTTTCCCCACCACTACACACTCCTGTCACTGGGTTTTGTAAATTCCACATACTTTTACTTTTCAGTCTGTGAAAAAAAAAAAAGAGCTTAATCCTTGAAAATAATATAAAACACCTTTTTCAGACACCTCCCCAATATTCAAGGCTCGTTTTATATATCAAATAATACACATTTAAGTATTATCAATTTAAATAACTTTTTCTACATGTACAAAGTACTCAATAGAAAGTCTAAGTTGAATACAACTCTCTTTATTGCCTCAAACATAGTGCTTTTATATACTAATACTTTAGTTCCCTATAAAGAATTGTTTAAACCTGACCCCCTATAGAGCTAAAAATAATGTTTATTTACTTCAGAATTTTAGGGTTAATAGGCATTGACAGTCTGACACAATAACTACCAACATTTCAATGTAAACAACAAATGCATTACTGCGCAGCTATAATTGTTTTTACCCTCTTTGGTCTGTTTTCTATGTTGCTGTAATACCCAGTTTGCTTTTAACATGTGGAACTACACCAATAACAAGGCAGTCCATTCTATGTTTTAAGTATTCTTATTTAAAATAATTTATTTTAATCTCTACAGCAATAAAGTAATCATGTTATACCTTGAAAATAATTTTACTGAATATTTATCTTGTTTATTAATTGACACCATTGTACTTAATCTAAATGTGTAACAATGTGATTATCAGATATATTTCAATCATTATTTCATGTCCACATGTGGTTTATAAATGGGCTATTAGTCACAGGTTAGGCCTTTTGTATACAATAAAGGAGTTCACAGTAAAAAGGAATACTTGTATCAGGTAATTGCATTACCCCGATTCAGTGTTAGAGGACAGGCTTCATAGCACTAAATGGGTTATGCAAAATGAATAGAATGAGTAACAGTTGGTCATCTTATTGATTTATCTGGTTTGTCACAGCTGCACAACAGACTAACTGTCTGCTCACATTACTATTATACACATGGATTTATAATATCATATATCCTGTCATATTTTATAAAGCTTCCCAATGACGCTTCCTTTTACAGATTTTCATTGACTCCTCCCTATTAAAAAAAAATTGGAATAGGAGTGTAGAAACATTACCAAAGATTAAAGAATACCATGTTTAAAAAAATAAGTGAATATTTTATGAGTTTTGTACATTTTGTCATGTAACTAAAGTTATATTCTCACTTAAATTCTGAGAAATATTTTAGATTCTGCATTTTTTCCTTGTTTGTTTTATTGCGTTTCCTGAGATATAAAAGCTAATTGCAGCCAAACATACAATAAAGGTTTTGTTTTTAAACTGTACTGTATTTGATTTTAGAAGTCTTGCATTTGACATCATATTTACAACTGCCTTAAAGAAAAAGGTTAATTCAATACAATCCCATCTGGCTCTTTAGATTTGAAGGGTTGCACAGTGGAAGGAATTGTGGAGTAATTAAAGCTGGCTGCATAAACACTGTGAATTTGCTGCCGTTTCAAAGGCATTTTTTTCCTTAAACTGAGACATTTAATTTTTTTCCCCACTAAAAGCCTCTTCAATGGTTTTTTGTGTCAGCAAAAACATTGTAAATAACAAGAATAAAGAGAAAATTAAAAAACTGCACACTGAATTAACATTGATCTGTATTATATTTTCAGCTGAGTGACGTATATTTTGAAACATTGGGGCGTCTGTTTTCATTTTGTCAAGCAACAAAAGGGTGTAATACTATCTATATCAGGGTTTCTCAGTTTTATTCCTCACTAACTAGACAGCACAGGTGGCTGTTCTAATACAAGGTAATGCTAACAATCTGGGACGCAATTACATATACGGCGCAGGCTTCAGCGCAAGCGCTGCAACCCGCGTCACCCGTAATTTCACCTTGCACATCAGGGTATTACATATATCCTGCCGACAGCTCATAAAGTGCCGTAAGTCGGATAAACTAGCGATGTCCAGAAATGAGTGTAAATACAAATTTCTGGAGTCACCAGTGACTTACAGCACTGTAGAAACTGCCGGTGCCTAAGAAAAGTAAAGAAAATAACAAATCTCCCGTAAAAGTCTAACCTACCTCCCAAAAATAAGCTTGACACGTAAGAACCCCTATATCCGCAATCCTCCCCTCTATGTATTAACCACTAGACCGACAACCCCCCACAACGCAATAAGCCTAAATAAACTATTAACCCCTATATCAGCCATCAAACCCACACCACAAGTAATAACTAAATTATTAACCCCTAAATCCGCCATTAACCCACAACGCAATAAACCCATTAAAACTATTAACCCCTAACCACCAAAGCCCACAACGCAAGAAACCTATTAAAGTATTAACCCCTAAACCGCCAAAGCCCACAACGCAAGAAACCTAACCCCTAACCCAACCCCCCCTAACCTAACACCCCCTAAATGAACCCAAATTACCTAATTTACAAAATACTAACGGTACTATTAAATTAAAAAAACCTAACACTACTTTAAAAATAATAAGTATAAATTAAAGGGACAGTCTAATCAAAACTCTGGAGTAGACTCTCCCTTTAAGCTACAATTACAGAAAATAAAAAAATCTAAGATTACATAAAATCAAAAAGAAAATTACCAAATCCCTATGAAAATAAAAAAGCCCCCCCAAAATAAAAACACCCCCTACTCTAATAAACTACCAGTAGCCCTTAAAGGGCTTTTTGCAGGGCATTGCCCCAAGATAATCTGCTCTTTTACAACAAAAACCACAAAGCCCCCCCTTACACTAAAAACCCTAAACTACCCATTGCCCTGAAAAGGACATTTGTTGGGCATTGTCCTTAAAAGGGCATTTAGCTCTTTTACTGCCCACCCTATCTAAATAAAATAAATACAACATAAAAAACCCTAAGTCTAAGCCTCAGGTTGCTTCTCACCGTTTCCTGAAGTCCGGCGGAGAAGGTCGTGTTCCAGACGGTGAAGTCTTCTTCCAAGCGGCGACCTCTTCTTTCTTCTTCCTGGAACATCCTTTGTGGAGCGGAGCTGAAGACTGAAGACCGCAGTGCTGAAGACCGCGGAGCCGAAGACCGGCGACCGCAGAGCCATGGAGCGTGGAGGATCCTTTTCGTACGACCTTTGCCGCACACTGGATAGAGAATTCAAGGGGCACGATTAAAAATGGCATCTCTTTAATTCCTATTGGCTTATTTGAATCTTCAAATTCAAATCAGCCAATAGGATGAAAGCTACTCAAATCCTATTGGCTGTTCAAATCAGCCAATAGGATGAGAGCTACTGAAATTCTATTGGCTGATTTGAACAGCTAATAGGATTTGAGTAGCTTTCATCCTATTGGCTGATTTGAATTTGAAGAATCAAATCAGCCAATAGGAATTCAAGGGACACAATTTTTAATCACGTCCTTTGAATTCTCTATCCATAGTGTGGCGAAGATCGAACAAAGAGAATCCTCCACGTTCCATGGCTCAGCAGTCGCCGATCTTCAGCTCTGCGGTCTTCAGTCTTCAGCTCCGCGAAGGATGTTCCAAGAAGAAGAAAGAAGAGGTCGCCGCTTGGAAGAAGACTTCACCGCCTGGAACAGGATCTTCTCCGCCGGACTTCAGGAACTGTGAGTAGCAACCTGGGGGCTTAGATTTAGCGTTTTTTAAGTTTTCTGGGGGGGGTTTATTTTATTTATATAGGGTGGGCAGTAAAAGAGCTAAATGCCCTTTTAGGGGAATGCCCAACAAATGCCCTTTTCAGGGCAATGGGTAGTTTAGGGTTTTTGGTGTTAGGTTATTTTATTTGGGGGGGTTTGGTGGGTGGGGGGTTTACTGTTAGGGGGGCTTTGTGTTTTTTGTTGTAAAAGCTGATTATCTTGGGGCAATGCCCTGCAAAAAGCACTTTTAAGGGCTACTGGTAGTTTATTAGAGTAGGGGGTGTTTTTATTTTTGGGGGGCTTTTTTATTTTCATAGGGATTAGGTATAATTTTTAAAAAAATTGGTAATTTTCTTTTTTATTTTATGTAATCTTAGAATGTTTTATTTTCTGTAATGGTAGCTTAAAGGAACAATCTACACCAGAATTTTGATTAGACTGTCCCTTTAATTTATACTTAGTTTATTTGTATTTTTAAAGTAGTTTTAGTTTTTTTTTTAATTTAATAGTAACTTTAGTATTTTGTAAATTAGGTAATTTGGGTTCATTTAGGGGGTGTTAGGTTAGGTTAGGGGTTAGGTTTCTTGCGTTGTGGGTTAATGGCGGATTAGGGGTTAATAGTTTTAATAGGTAGTTTGCGATGTTGGGGTTGGCGGATTTAGAGGTTATTTTAGTTATTACCTGCGGTGTGGGTTTGATGGAGGATATAGGGGTTAATACATTTTATTAGATATTGTGGTGGGGGGTTGCGGTTGACAGGTAGATAGACATTGCGCATGCGTTAGGTGTTAGTTTATTTTTGCAGGCATTTTCGGGTGTTACGGTGCTCCCATACTCAAGGCCTGCTACAGCTGCTTTTTATGGCGAGGTAAAAATGGAGTAAGATTTCTCCATTTTCTACACATATGTATGTCCATGCGCTGAATATTGAATACAGATTTGCGACACGGTCCCATGTTAGCCTATGGGAGTAAAAATTGCGGGTGACAGGTGAAATATATGTGCCGCATTTATATGCGGCACTGTATATAGGATACCAAAACTGTGCAAAAACCGGCATCGCCGGCTTTTTCAGCGCCGCCGCATATGTAATGGGGCCCCATGTCTGTTGTTAAATACCAAGGACTGGAGTTGGGAAACCATGTTCTAGACTTTGCTGTTCTTGAGGGAAATGTAGTAGGTATGTAGCTAAAAAAGGACAGGTCCCTTAGGCTGAACATATAAGTATGTTTAATGTTGACAATTTATTGAGACCGAGCTGTTAAAGGGACAGTAAAGTCCAAAAAAAACTTTCATGATTTAAATAGGGCATGTCATTTTAAACAACTTTCCAATTTACTTTTATCACCAATTTTGCTTTGTTCTTTTGGTATTCTTAGTTGAAAGCTAAACCTAAGAGGTTTATAAGCCAATTTCTTAGACCTTGAAGACCCCCTCTAATATGAAAGAATTTTGACAGTTTTTCACCACTAGAGGGTGTTAGTTCATGTGTTTGTTATAGATAACATTGAGCTCACGCACGTGAAGCTCCTAGGAGCTGGCACTAATTGGCTAAAATAATCCCCACCCAATTTCCTTTCTTTAATCTATCCCTCTGATCTTGTAATTCTTAGTCTTCTCACCTGGGTGTAACTTATCTCCCCATCTCCAATCTGTCTGCTGTAGCCTTATAAATGTAAAACCAGTTAGGGGAGAGCGTATGCTGTGGCCTGAGCGTTTGCAGAGTATTCTATCTCTCTAAGCTCCCATCTCTCTAAGTGACCATCTTTGTATATAGGATACCAAAACCATGCAAAAACCGGCGTCGCCGGCTTTTTCGGGCAACGCCGCATATGTAATAGGGACCAGTTAGGGGAGAGCGTATGCTGGGGCCTGAGCGTTTGCACAGTATTCTATCTCTCTAAGCTCCCATCTCTCTAAGTGACCATCTTTAAGTGGCAGCACTGATAATTAGACAAGAATTGAACAAGATTTGAAATTTACAGCCATTCATGACCTGTTTATATCAAATGCTTTCACCCTTTTAGCAGTTACTGAAACCTGGCTATCTCCTTCTGACACTGTTTCCATTGCTGCTCTTACACATTGTGGTCTTCACTTTAGCTATACCCCTAGGCCAGGTAAGAAACGTGGCGGCGGTGTTGGGATCCTGCTCTCACCCTCCTGCCACTTATCAATACCTACCTCCAATCCCATCTCTCTCCTTCTCCTCCTTTAAAGTCCACTGTATTCGCCTGTTCTCCCCCCTCTCCCTCAAAGTGGCAGTCATATATCACCCTCCTGAACCAACCTCCCATTTCCTTGAAAACTTCACCGCCTGGCTTCCTCACTTTCTCTCTTCAAATATACCAACCCTAATTCTTGGGGACATTCCCATTGTCAACCCATCTGCCCCTGCTGCCTCTAAACTTCTTTCACTCACATCTTTCTTCGGTCTCTCACAATCCACCCTATTCCCGACTCACCGTGATGGACACTCCATCAACCTGGTATTTTCCTACCTCTGCTCTATATCTGACACCACCTGTCGCCCTTTTCCCATTTCAGACCATCACCTGGTCACCTATGATATTAATGCAACAGCTAAACCCACTTCTCCATCCCGCCCCCACAGCTGTAGAAATTCATATGCTCTGAATCCGCTCCAATTTACAAAAATCATTCAAAATCTCCTCCCTCACACTTCCACTATAACCTGCCCTGATCTCGCTACAGCCCACTATCACAAAACTCTCTTTGCATTAGACACACTTGCCCCTCCCCAGCTGCGCAAAACACCACGCCATCAGTTACAGCCCTGGCATGCTCAGCAAACACGCTATTTGCAAAAATGCTCCCATACTGCTGAGCGTGTCTGGAGGAAAACGCACTCTCAAACTGATTTTATACACTATTCTAAGTTCATTCTTCATTCATACAATTCTGCCCTTCACTTAGCCAAGCAAACCTACTTCTCTTCTCTCATATCTACTCTTTCCTCAAACCCTAAACGACTCTTCTCCACCTTTAACTCTCTCCTCTACCCACCCTCTCCACCCCCCCATCTGTCTTTAGTGCTCAAGACCTGGCAGACTACATTTTAAACAAAACACGTACTATCCGAAGCAACATCCCAACACCAACCTGCAATATTCCAACAACAAGCCAGGTTACTCCCTCTGCCACTCTCTGCATCTTCCAACCAGCCACTAAGAATGAAGTTTCTTTCTTACTATCTTCCTCACGCCTCACTACCTGCCCACTTGACCCTATCCCTTCCCATCTTATACCCTCCCTGTCTTCCACCCTCACTCTTGCTCTTACTCACATCTTCAACCTATCTCTCTCTACCGGCTCATTCCCATCTTCTTTCAAACACGCAAAAGTCACTTCCATACTCAAAAAATCCTCCCTCTACCCCAATTCTCCTGAAAGCTACCGTTCCATATCACTGCTTCCACTAACATCAAAACTCCTTGAAAAACTAGTTTACAATCGCCTAACCCACTTCCTGTCCACCAACTCTTTGCTTGATCCCCTGCAATCTGGATTCCGCCCCAAACACTCAACTGAGACTGCCCTTACCAAGGTTACTAACGATCTTCTCTCTGCTAAAAATATTGGCCACTACTCTATACTCATCTTACTTGACCTCTCAGCTGCCTTTGACACAGTTGACCACCCCCTCCTCCTAAAGACCCTTAGCTCTTTTGGCCTCTGTGACACTGCTCTTTCCTGGATTCAATCCTATCTTTCTCACAGGTCTTTTTTTGTGTCATTTGCTGGCGACTCCTCCTCTCCTATGCCTCTGTCTGTTGGAGTACCTCAAGGATCTGTTCTAGGGCCTCTACTCTTCTCCATCTATACTTCTTCGCTGGGTAAACTTAACAACAGTTATGGCTTCAAATATCACCTCTATGCTAAGGACACCTAGATCTACCTCTCCACCCCTGCTCTCTTTCCATCTGTCCTTTCTCATGTCAACGACTGCTTATCTGGTATTTCTTCCTGGATGGCCTCTCACCACCTAAAGATTAACATGTCCAAGACTGAGCTCCTTCTTATCCCCCCTCAAGCTCTACCCCGACTCTGACTTCTCTATCCCTGTTGACGGCATCACCATTTCCCCATCGCCCAAGTCCGCTGCCTCAGAGTTACACTTGACTCAAATCTATCCTTCATCCCCCATATCCAATTACTTTCTACATCCTGCCGCAACCATCTACACAATATTTCCAAGATTCGCCCTTTTTTGAGCACTGACACCACAAAGCAAATAATCCACTCCCTTGTTATTTCCTGACTTGACTACTGCAATAACCTACTCGCTGGCCTTCCTCTTTCCCACCTCTCTCCCCTTCAATCCATCTTAAATGCCTCGGCCAGGCTGATCCACCTTTCCTGTCGCTCTTTATCTGCTGCACCTCTCTGCAAGTCCCTTCATTGGCTCCCCATTCACAGCAGAATTAAATTCAAAATTCTAACCCTTACATACAAAGCTCTCACCAACGCCGCTCCCCTCTACCTATCCTCTCTAATACACAAGTATACTCCAGCCCAACCACTAAGATCCAACAATGACCTGCTCCTTGCATCCACGACTATCAACTCCTCTCATGCTAGACTGCAGGACTTCTGTTGTGCAGCACCTACCCTCTGGAACACTCTCCCTCGTGCTGTCAGGCTTAGCCCTAATCTTTCTTCCTTTAAATGTTCACTGAATACTTTTCTGTTCAGAGAAGCCTACCACCCAACTAAATAATAAATTAATTTCACTTACCTAACATTTCCCTCATCTAACTCTGTATTAACATCTTTCTCAATCTTGCAGTCCTCACCTCCTGTTTCTCAACCTCCTACCCTTCTAGATTGTAAGTTCCCACGAGAATAGGGCCCTCAATCCCTCCTGTATGTGTTTGTAAATTACAAGTCTTGTACTGTTTTATTTATATGAATTGTATCCATAGACAGCGCTGCAGAATATGTTGGTGCTTCATAAATAAAGTATAATAATAATAATAAAATGCAAATCTGCCAAAATAACTGAAATAAGGGGGCAGTTAGCAGAAGCTTAGATACAAGGTAATTACAGAGGTAAAACATGTATTTTCTCTTGTAAGGTGTATCCAGTCCACGGATCATACATTACTTGTGGGATATTCTCATTCCCAACAGGAAGTTGCAAGAGGACACCCACAGCAAAGCTGTAATATAGCTCCTCCCCTAACTGTCATACCCAGTCATTCTCTTGCACAGATGCCAGCCTTCTAGGTTGGGGTGCAGTCTGGAACTCCCTGAAGGCTCAGGGATCGTGGACTCAGGAGGAGTCTCTCCTTCCATTAAATATTCTGGAACTAAGAGCGATATTCAAGGCTCTTCAGGCTTGGCCTCAGTTAGAAACTCTGAGGTACATCAGATTTCAGTCGGACAACATGTAGCTTACATCAACCATCAAGGGGGAACGAGAAGTTCCCTAGAGATGTTAGAAGTTTAAAAAATAATTTGCTGGGCAGAGATTCACTCTTGCCACCTATCAGCTATCCATATCCCAGGTGTAGAGCACTGGGAGGCGGTTTTTCTAAGTCGTCAGACTTTTCATCCGGGAGAGTGGGAACTCCATCCGGAGGCATTTGCACAACTGATTCATTGTTGGGGCAAACCAGAACTGGATCTCATGGCGTCTCGCCAGAACGCCAAGCTTCCGTATTACGGATCCAGGTCCAGGGATCCCAAGGCGACACTGATAGATGCTCTAGCAGCGCCCTGGTCTTTCAACCTGGCTTATGTGTTTCCACCGTTTCCTCTGCTCCCTCGACTGATTGCCAAGATCAAGCAGGAGAGAGCATCAGTGATTCTGATAGCACCTGCGTGGCCACGCAGGACCTGGTATGCAGATCTAGTGGACATGTCATCCTTTCCACCATGGTCTCTGCCTCTGAAACAGGACCTTCTACTTCAGGGTCCTTTCAACCATCCAAATCTAATTTCTCTGAGGCTGACTGCCTGGAGATTGAACGCTTGATTTTATCAAAGCGTGGCTTCTCCGAGTCAGTTATTGATACCTTAAGACAGGCACGAAAGCCTGTCACCAGGAAAATTTACCATAAGGTATGGCGTAGATATCTTTATTGGTGGGAATCCAAGGGTTACTCATGGAGTAAGGTCAGGATTGCTAGGATATTATCTTTTCTCCAAGAAGGTTTGGAAAAAGGATTGTCAGCTAGTTAAGCGTCTGGCAGATGTTCCAGACGTTCAGGCATTTTGTCAGGCTTTAGTTAGAATCAAGCCTGTGTTTAAACCTGTTGCTCCACCATGGAGCTTAAACTTCAAGGAGTTCCGTTTGAACCTCTTCATTCCATAGATATCAAGCTTTATCTTGGAAAGTTCTTTTTTTGGTAGCTATTTCCTCGGCTCGTAGAGTCTCTGAGCTATCTGCCTTACAATGTGATTCTCGTTATCTGATTTTTCATACGGATAAGGTAGTCCTGCGTACCAAACCTGGGTTCTTACCTAAGGTGGTATCTAACAAGAATATCAATCAAGAGATTGTTGTTCCATCCTTGTGTTACACAATTTGGACGTGGTCCGTGCTTTAAAGTTTTACTTACAAGCTACTAAAGATTTTCGTCAAACATCTGCTTTGTTTGTTGTCTACTCTGGACAGAGGAGAGGTCAAAAGGCTTCGGCAACCTCTTTTTCTTTTTGACTAAGAAGCTTAATCCGCTTAGCCTATGAGACTGCTGGACAGCAACCTCCTGAAAGGATTACAGCTCATTCCACTAGAGCTGTGGCTTCCACTTGGGCCTTTAAAAATGAGGCTTCTTTTGATCAGATTTGCAAGGCGACGACTTGGTCTTCGCTTCATATTTTTTCAAAATTTTACAAATTTGATACTTTTGCTTCTTCGGAGGCAATATTTGGGAGAAAGGTTTTACGGGCAGTGGTTCCTTCCATTTAAGTTCCTGCCTTGTCCCTCCCTTCATCCGTGTACTTTAGCTTTGGTATTGGTATCCCACAAGTAATGGATGATCCGTGGACTGGATACACCTTACAAGAGAAAACACAATTTATGCTTACCTGATAAATTTATTTCTCTTGTGGTGTATCCAGTCCACGGCCCGCCCTGCCATTTTAAGGCAGGTAATTTTTAAATTTAAACTACAGTAACCACTGCACCCTATGGTTCCTCCTTTCTCGGCTTGTTTTCGGTCGAATGACTGGCTATGACAGTTAGGGGAGGAGCTATATTACAGCTCTGCTGTGGGTGTCCTCTTGCAACTTCCTGTTGGGAATGAGAATATCCCACAAGTAATGGATGATCCGTGGACTGGATACACCACAAGAGAAATAAATTTATCAGGTAAGCATAAATTGTGTTATTATAACTGTGTTTGTTATGCAAAACTGGGGAATGGGTAATAAAGGGATTATCTACCTTTTAAAAAAAAAGTCTGGTGTTGACTGTCCCTTTAAAGGGACACTAAACCCAAATATTTTCTTTCATGATTTAAGAAGAGAATACAATTTTAAATAACATTCCAGTTTACTTCTATTATCTAATTTGCTTCATTCTTTAGATATCCTTTTTTGAATAAATAGCAATGCACATGAGTGAGCCAATCACACGAGGCATCTATGTGCATCTACCAATCAGCAGCTACTGAGCATATCTAGATATGCTTTTCAGCAAAGAATATCAAGAAAATTAAGCAAATTAGATAATAGAAGTAAATTGGAAAGTTGTTTACAAAGGCATGCTCTTTCTAAATCATGAAAGAAAAAATGTGGGTTTCATATCCCTTTAAGGCTGCTGAGATAGTTATACAAGTTGCTCAATTTTACCTTTATCCTCTAATATATTTTATTTTGCTGTTGGATTCTCAAGGTGGTGGTGGGGGTAATTAAATTATATCCCTTGGAGGCTAATCTCCATAAGCGTGGTGTTGGCAACCAGATGTGGACCCGTTACCCATTGTGCATAGAGTAAAATGAATGCACCTCACTGTTAAAAGGAATATAAAAACCAATGAAAGGCCCAAAGCAGGCATTTAGAGCCAACAGCAGGCGGAAATGTACGTGTGGGGTTACCATGCCTCTCTTGCAGAAGGGAAGTACCTGCTTTTTTCTAAAATAGAATATAATTTTTAGGAAGAACCAGAATTATATACCTGTAGCAAAGAGTAAACCGGGCCCACCTCTTCACCAGCGTCAGTTGGAGTACTGTTGTTCCAGAATTAAGCAAGCTGGAATCAATGACTGAGAGGCTCAACTCACCACAAATCCTTACTAAGACACTGCAAATTTAAAACTGTAACCAGGCAGAGGCTAGGGGTAATGAGACTAAACTTTGCAGCCAAACTCTTTCTAGTACTTTAATCAGCACCTATAAAGTAATAGAATAAATAAGTACTAGAAAGTAACTGTGAATTAATATATATAAATTCCAAAGGGAAATATACCTCTATAAAACTTTTTAGTCTTGTTATCCAGATGAAGAGAAACTTGCATAGGTGGCTTTAATGATGATCTCTTGAGTGCAGAGACATACAAGGTATTAAGGCATTGGTGATTTAGGTTAACAGCAGCAGAAGGGCCAGGAAAATAGCCAAATACAAAAGCAAATTGCAAGTCACTATTCTCAGGTAGAGAACATTGAAGTTCAAAGTCATAGATTCCACGTCTAATAGGGAAAAAACAGCACAAAATCTTTAAACAAATACAAAGGCGAAAAACAAGCTAAAGTCAGTACCAAGTGAATCCAAACAAAGGGTTAATGCAAAAGTGAAGTGAGCGGTAGCTTAGTCAAACTAGTAAATTCAGATATGCAAATTGCTAGAGTAAAAGGTAGTTAAAACACTCAATATACAAGCAATATCTTGCTGCAAACCGAGAGTTTATAAAGACTACCACAATCGAGGCCTAATTTATCTTCTAGGCCTCATTAAAGGTACAGCACGCCTTACTGCACAGCAACAGGAATCACTCTCTTAGGCAAGTGCCTGCTATGACAATTTCCCAGCAAAGTTCATATCCAGTAAAAAACATTATGGAGAAAAGGCTGCTCCTGTAGTGGTGTCTAGCCATCGAAAAATCTATTATATCTTTGTTTTTCCCTGGTTGAGCACCTCTCTCTTTTGTTGTGTATTTTTATGTCATTATAATATTGATATATTACTTATGTCATTATAATATTATTATAATATGATTTATAAAGAATTATTAATCATGTAATCATAAATTATTAATAATGTCAAAAGGCTTAATGAAAAATTTTGTAATCTTGGATTGGAATACCACTTTTGTATTCTCTCAGTCCAATGTAGTGGCAAAGTTAACTTTATGATAACCTATAATAACAGTAATTAGATTTATTTTTGAACATATAGGCCTATGGAGCAGTATCTTGCACAAGATTGTTAGCTGCATTAGTATGAAACTGCTACCACAAGTATATCCCGAGCATCTGTGCACTTCTATTACCGGTTAAAAGTAGAGTTTTTTCGTTAGAGCGTTAGTATAGTTGGAATGCAACTTACTAGAGCGGAAAATAAAGAGTGATTATCATTATAAAGTTAGCAGAAACCTTCCAGTTACACCGTATACAAATACAAATCACTCATATAATGGCCATTCTGTAGGAATATCCCATACAATACAATTGTTTACATTGACCACCAGGACAATAGCAATTTGCATGTGTGAAATTAACTTAACTTTTCACTTTTCACTTCCAAAAGAAAATAAAAGTTGTAAATGAATTAGTCATACATTTGAGCAGGTGCATTATGGGTATACAATACATGTGTGTATAAGGCGTAATATGTATGCATTCTACTGTAAAAATGTTCCTTATATATTTTTCTAAGTTCATATTGTAAAAGACATTTGTTTTTTATTTTGGCATGTTTTTAGTTTAGAAACAAAACTATGCAGGATATTAATATCCCACATAAAAGCATGGCCACGTCTTTTCTGGTCACAATATCTCACACTGTAAAACATGTTTTGTAAAAAGGTACCATTTATAATATTAAAGCTAAAAAGCAGCTTCATTTGCACTGTGCCGTTGCGTTTATGAAAATCTATATTGCTCTTGACCAATTGCATTTATGAAAATTAGTATTGCACTGTACCGAATGCTTTTATAAAAGTATAAAAAATTGTACGGTACCAGTCTCATTTATGCAATTCCGGTTGTTACCATGAGAATTTTGAAAGAATTATAAAATTTAAACTAGTCAATTGCTCATAAAAACCTTCATATTTGTTACAATGACATTGAATGAAAGTGGTTGGTAGCGCAGAATACAGATTTTCATAAATGCTATCAGTACAGTGCCAAAGAAACAAGGTAGCAATATTTTTTAAAACATATGACTTGTGTTACAGGTATGAACAGTAAAAATATTGTGACTTCACAATCACATTTGCACTTCACGTGGTAGCAATTGATACTTGATACTTGTTTCCCTAATTGGATTTTAACATTTACAATAACAGTCATTTTGTTAAAATTACTATTTGGTTTCTTAGTGAATCATTTTTATTATTTAACACTTTATGTGTGTTTATTTTCATATGTCAAATACATTTTCTAATGTTAAATAGAACCGTTAGGGTCATAATATCTCTTTATAAAACTACATCAAGGGTCTCTGTCTTTTTTTGTGACATCGGTAGAGCAGGTCATCCTTTGTCCAAAGATATTATGCTGAAATGATTGTCTCTGCATTCCTCATTGTTATTCATTGGCAAGATTGTCACTTGGGGGTCACATAAGTTCATTCAATCAAAGCTTAGTCAGTAACAATAATCAGCCTCAGGTCAGTTACCTCTCATGAGACTTTTCTAGGCCTGATACCTGGAGTTCTTTGCATAATTTCACAAAATATGGCATTATATGTGGTACCTAACAATTTTTACATCATGATCTGCTCCTTTAAGGCTTGGATTCCTTTTAAAAGATAAAATTAAAGCCTGCACACAAATGCTACTCTCAATGGGCTGCTGCAAGGTCAAAATTCAGCCGCTATTTACAAACTATAAATAAGAGCATAAAAGTCGATCAGTCTCACTGCCGTAGGGGTAAATTGCTAAAAAAAAAATACTTTCTTTGTTAATATTTTTACTACATGTTCTATCAGATAAGATATACTGTATTATGCTTTTTATGAAGGACTAGCTGAACTGTTGTGTACTCAGCTATACTGAAATGTAGCTGCAGTTCCAGTTTTACTGAAATAGTTACTTAGTGTAGTTTAGTATATTAAATTTTTCTTAGTCAAAGCAATATTTCCAATATATAGTATTCTGACCATGTGACAATGATGATGTATGTGATCCTAGAATACACAGTAGCTTTATCATAGCATGTATTAGGTTTTCTTCTAAATCTACATAGTTTCCTGTGTTTTTTCTGACACATAAATAATCTCTTTAGTTCAGTGTATAACCAATCAGCTATGTGCTAATCTTTCGGGAACCTACATATAATAAATATTTTAGGATGTAAATGCAGTATGGAAATCAAACATGGCTTCTGGATTAGTGATAGATGTATTGCAAGAAGTAGAAAGAAATTGAGTTAAAGACAGAAGATTGTTAGGACACAGATAGAATTAAATAGTTTTTAAAAAAATCGCACTTGGGAAACTGAGACATGGAATAAGCAAATTGGGCAAGACGAAGAAAATAAAATAATAAATTAGAACAAAATGGGTATTTATAAAGTAGAGAGAAGTAAATTTGGTTCAAGAAGCTAATGCAAGTAAGACAGAATCAAGATAGGGCAAAGGGAGGAGGAATCTATAAGGGTAGAAAAGGGGAAGGATAAATGGAAGAAAGCGGCCAGCAAACATGTTCAATCAAGATAGAGAGAAAGAGACAAGGTAGGGCAAGGTAATGAAAAGAGACAAGGTAGGGTATGGAAACAGCAGGGAAAAGAGACACAAGAAGTCAAAGAAGAGATGCAAGATAGGGCAAGCTGCAAAGAGGAGAGGCAAGCTAATCCACGAAGACACACATGGTAGAGTAAATGAAGAAAGCAAAGCTACAACAGGCAAAATAGGCAAGTTAGGGCATTTAAGAGAGGCAAGTTGTGGCAAGGAAGAGAGACAAGTTTGGGCATTGAAGAGAGGCAACTAGTGGCAACGAAGAGAGACAAGTAAGGGCATTGAAGTGAGGCAATTAATGGCAAGGAAGAGAGACAAGTTTGGGCATTGAAGAGAGGCAAGTAGGGGCAAGGAAGAGAGACAAGTAATGGCATTGAAGAGAGGCAAGTTATGTTATTAAAGAGAGGCAAGTAGTGGCAAGGAAGAGAGACAAGTAAGGGTTTTGAAGAGAGGCAAGTAGTGGCAAGGAAGAGAGACAAGTAAGGGTTTTGAAGAGAGGCAAGTAGTGGCAAGGAAGAGAGACAAGTTAGGGTATTGAAGAGAGGCAAGTAGTGGCAAGGAAGAGAGACAAGAAAGGGTATTGAAGAGAGGCAAGTAGTGGCAAGGAAGATAGACATTAAAGCAAGGAAGGTGGCAAGCTGCTAAAGAAAAAGAGACAGGTTAGGGTAAAGTAGAAAACATTAGGGAGGGAGAAGACAAGACAGGGCAAGAAGGAAGTTGAGAAACAAGCTAGGATCACTAAAGATAAAACAGGAAAATAGTGAGAAGAACAAACAAGAACAAGGAGATCAATAAGGAGAGAAAGGGCGGCGAGATAAAGCTAAGAGATCAGCCAACGTGAAAAAGAGGTGGAGAAGGAATAGAGAAACCCAGCTGATAAAATGCACAAGGGCAAGAAAGAGACAAGACTGGAACAGAAGCTAGGACAGGAGTGCAAGAGAGTCAAATAATAAGAGACAGGTCAGAATAAGATATATAATACACTGAAGATAGAAATATAAGACAGTTGTTAAAGTTGAAAAAGCCAGGCTTCCGAAAAAAGGGAGAGAGAGAGCCATGTAAATGTGGAGAAATGGATTTTATTTTAATTGCATTATTGACCAAAAAAGATTTTTATTATTGAAAACTGGCATTATCATTCAAATAAAAATAAAAAAATAAATCTGTCTTGCTTATGAAAGGTTACTACAGTAACATGTTATTTAATTTATTATTTTTTGAATAAAAAAAGTTTGTTAAATCTTTCCATATTGATTTTGAAACAAACAAGAGAGACTTGTGCACAACTCCCTAGGGGCAGTTATCTCACTGGTAATGCATTTTAACCTGTTAGAATATTACATAAATTACGCTACCTGATAATTTAATTTCCATCTGCGGGAGGAGAGTCCACTGCTTCATTCATTACTTGTGGGAATTAAGAACCTGGCCACCAGGAGGAAGCAAAGACACCCTAGCCAAAGGCTTAAATACCTCCACCACTCCCCTCATCACCCAGTCATTCTGCCAATGGAACAAGGAACAGTAGGAGAAATATCAGGGTATAAATGGTGCCAGAAGAATAAAACTAAATTTAGGTCCACCCAGCAGAGAAACGGGCGGGAGCAGTGGACTCTCCTCCCACAGATGGAAATGAAATGATCAGGTAAGCATCGTTTATGTTTTCCATCTTAATGGGAGGAGAGTCCACTGCTTCATTCATTACTTGTGGGAACAAATACCCAAGCTCTAGAGGACACTGAATGAAAAAAACGGGAGGGCAAAATAAGGCAGACCAATCCGAATAGCCGAAGCTTGCTCGTGCTTGATGCTGGCCACTACTCGAGGAAGAAGAGGCAACAGTGGAAAAAATGTAAAGTAGGTTGAACTCCCAGGGCACCGCTAAGGCATCTATCAGCTCTGCCTGGGGATCCCTGGACCTCGACCCATATCTGGGTAGCTTGAAGTCAAGTCTGGACGCCATGAGGTCTATCTTCGGTGTCCCCCATCTGTTGCAGATCTCCACAAACACCTCGGGATGGAGAGACCATTCCCCTGGATGAAAGAATTGTCTGCTGAGAAAATCCGCTTCCCAGTTGTCCACACCCGGAATGTAGATCGCTGAGATCGAACAATTGTGGATCTCTGCCCATGCCAGGATCCGAGATACCTCCCTCATAGCTAGTGAACTCCTCGTTCCCCCCTGATGGTTTTTGTAAGCCACCGATGTGATGTTGTCCGGCTGGAATCTGATGAACCGGGATGACCCCGGGGGGGCCAAGCCTTCAGAGCGTTGAATATTGCTCGTAGTTGCTCGTAGTTCCAGAATATTTATCGGTAGGCTTTATTCCTCTCGAGTCCATCTGCCCTGTGCCTTTCTGGCACCCCAAACAGCTCCCCATCCTGATAGACTTTTGTCCGTGGTCACAATCTCCCAGGATGGTCTCAAGAAGAATGTCCCCTGGGACAGCTGTCCCGAATGGATCCACCAAGAGAATGACTCCCTCGTTCGGTTGTCCAGAGATATATGTTGGGATAGATCTGAGTGATCGCCGTTCCATTGTCTCAACATGCACAACTGAAGAGGTCTGAGATGGAACCTGGCGTATGTAATGACATCTATGCTGGATACCATGAGCCCAATCGCCTCTATACACCAGGCCACAGATGTCCTTGAGGAGGTCTGAAGGACAAGACAACGGGACTCAATCTTGCAACGTCTCTGATCTGTCAAGAATATCTTCATGGCTGAAGAATCTATAATCGTACCCAGGAATTCCACCCTGTTGCTGGCGACCAGGGAACTCTTTCCTTAGTTTATCTTCCACCCGTGGGATCGAAGTAGAAGGAGAGCCCTCGAATGATCCTCTGCGAGACTGTAGAATGGAGCCTGGAGCAGGATATTGTCCAGATAAGGAGCTACCTCAATTCTTCTGGCTCTCGCTACCGTGAGCAGCGCTCCCAGGACCTTCGTAAAGACTCTTGGGGCAGGTGCCACACCAAACGATAGGGCATAAACTGAAAGTTTTGGTCTAGAAATTCAAATCTTAGGAATCTGAAGTGATCCGAGTGGATTGGTACGTGAAGGTAAGCATCCTTAAAGTCTTTTGTCGTCATGAACTGATCGTCTCCATTTTGAACGATGGAACTGACAGAAACATTAGGCACTTTAGGTCCAGAATTCTTTGGGACCACGAAAAAGTTTGAATAATACCATTAGACCTCTCAGAGAGAGGAGAGATCCCTCACGCACCCTAGGAAGGTGTCTCTCTTCTCTGGACTTGATGATAGGTTTGACAGGAGGAACCTGCCTCTGGGCTGATGGGTCTTGAACCCAATTCTGTAACCCTGGGCTATGACCTCCAGAACCCAAGGGTCCTGAACGTCTCTCATCCAGGCCTCTGCAAAAAAGAGATAGTCTACCCCCTATGCAATCCAGAGATTGCCCCTTCATGCCGATTTTGTCTCGGCGGGCTTCTTGCTCTTCTTGGATTTGTTCAAAGAGTTAGCAGGCTTACAAGATCCCTTGGACTGCTCTTCGCGGCAGGCTGCTGGTGCTGCGACTTGTCTGCACAAAAGGTACAAAAAGTAGACCCTTTAGGCTTATTCTTCTTATCCTGTGGCAGGAAATCACCCTTGCCACCCATGACCGTGGAAATGGAATCCAGGCCTGGACCGAAAAGAACCTTCCCTTTGAACGGGAGGGAAAGTAATCTAGACTTGGAAGTCATGTCAGCAGACCACAACTTTAACCACAGAGCCCTACGAGCTAATACAGAAAAACCTGATGTCTTAGCATTCAGGCGAATAATCTGCATATTTGCATCACAGATGAACAAATGAGCTACCCTTAAAGCCTGAATTAGTTCCTGTATCTCCTTGAAGGGAGTCTCCACCTCGACTATAGCTGAGCGTGCATCATACCAATAAGTAGCAGCACCTAGCACCACAGCGACTGCCGCTGCCGGTTGAAAAACTAACCCCGTGAGTTGGAACATCTTCCTCAACATGGACTACAAATTTTTATCCATGGGCTCCTTGAACGAAGAACTATCCTCTAGCGGAATAGTCGTTCTCTTAGTGAGCGTGGAGATAGCACCATCCACCTTAGGAATGGCCCCCCACAGCTCAAGCTGCGAGTCCGGAATGGGGAACAGCTTTTTAAAAGAGGTAGAAGGAGAAAAGGATGAACCAAGCTTCTCCCACTCATTCTTAATAATATTAATCATTTTAATGGGGGTCGGGAAAGTCTGAGGTACCACCCTGTCCTCGTAAACCCTATCTAGCTTAGGGATTGAAGGTTCCTCTGGAAGTTTCAGTTCAGGAACCTCCAGCGTAGCAAGTACCTCTTTAGCAGAAAGCACAAATGCTCCATCTTAAACTTCAAATCTGGCTCCTCCGCAGATGGAGGTCTAGAAGTCGCCGATTCCGACCCAGAGAAAACGTCCTCCGAAGAGTCGGAGTTGTCCTCATCAGCTGATAATCCGTCTCTTTAAGCAATTGTCCTTACTCCCTATATAACCTCCCACTTCTCTTACCTCATTGCTGGATTAATGTTTTCACATCCCTGCATGAGAAAGCTTCTCAGCCAATCTGCTATCTCACATAGGGGAATCATTCTCCTGCTACACAGAGCAACCACTTCCTGTGCTGCAGCTCTCTCCCTTTCACACAGAACCACCTGTGTGCAGGACTGACATCATCAGCTACTGCCACAGCTCTCACCTCTCACTCTCAAGCTTGTTACCTGCAGTTCAGCATTCTCATACACGCTGAACTCTTCTGTTCCTGGGAAACCTGTAGCAGCACTGGACTCTAACTGACTAAGGTCTAAGGCAGGTTGTATAACTTATCTTATGCTAAGTCAATTTAGCTTTATGCTTAGTAACCTGTGAATTGTTACTGAAATCTCTCTCATTTATACCTGATTGTATTTGTATGGTTACCTTCTGCTTAAAGCTATAACCTCCAAGTCTGCAGTGACTCTGGAGAAATAGTTTATAGGCAAACATTAAGACAGATAGTTTAATATTGCCACTTGCATATTGTAATTAAGCTATCTGTTACATCTATCACTTTGCTTAAGTTAACCTATTCAAGTAAGCTGCATAAATTCTACAGAACTGCTTTCAGGAAATCCTCACAAAAACAAGTACACTCACACTTTTTGTTCAGGGTTATAACAGATTAATCCAGCCTAAATTTGTAGAGGTTGAAAGCAGTTATGGAATTAACTGAAATCACTAATCAAGTCACAGCACTTTCACAGCGTATGGATAACGTTACCCAGTCAATTAGAGAATTGCAAACTGAGTATCAATTGTTGAAAGATTGTGTTAGAGAAATGTACGCTTCAAAAACCGCTCAACCTGAACCGCAAGTGTCATTACCTGATAAATTTAGCGGTAATAGGTCTAATTTCAAAGAATTTAGAAATGCCTGTTTACTCCTGTTTGAACTCAAGCCTAAAACCTATAGCACTGATCGCCTTAAGGTTTTAACCATGATTTCCTATTTAAGGGGAGAGCCTCGCAGCTGGGCTGATAGTTTATTTGAAAACCAAAATACCTTATTGGATTCTTTTCAAGACTTTCTAAAAGCACTTTCTTCTCTGTATGACGATCCTTTCAAGCAGGAATCTGCTGAGGCTTCACTCAGGGCCTTAAAACAAGGCCGGCATCCTGTGGAGGATTAAATTTCACAATTTAAAATATTTGCCATTGAGTCAAAATGGAATGAGGCGTCACTGAGACACCAATTTTGAAGTGGGCTTAGTGAAGATATTAAGGATGAGTTGTCCCGCACAGGCGTACCCCAGAGACTGGAGGATCTTTGCAATCTCTGTACAACTATAGACCGACGACTACGTGAGCGTAAACATGAGAGGTCTAATACGTCAGCTCCCTACAAAAGGTTCACCCCCTCTCCATCAAGTTCCAAGGAAACTGAATCACCTATGGAAATAGGTTTTATGCATGGTCCTCTCTCCACTGACGAGAAAAGTAGAAGGCGGGCATTGAGACTATGCTTGTACTGTGCCTCCCCAGAGCATGATGTGTCATCTTGTCCACTTCTTAAAAAGACAAAAGCTGGTAAGATAGAATTTAACACACTTAGTCTGTCTCTATCAAAACATACTCATTCTCATATAACGTTACCTCTTACTTTGCAGTGGGATCGCCACCACATAGAAGTTGAGGCTCTTATTGACACAGGAGCGTCATCAAGTTATATTGATATTCATTTTGTCAATTTAAATAAAATTCCCTTCCTAGCAAAACAGTCTCCTGTCTCCATTAATTTAGTTGATGGCTCTTCTCTCTCCACAGGCCCCATTACACATGAAACAACACCTTTATTACTCTGTACTAGATCTGGACATAGGGAATCGATATATTTCGACTTAATTCCAAGTCCTCTATACCCAATTATCCTTGGGTTGTCTTGGTTACACATACACAAACCAACCTTTGACTGGTAACGTATGACTGTTGATTTAACTTCTTCCTACTGCACTCAGACTTGTTTTCCATTACCTCATATTTTACTCACAAAGGATGTTATATTACCTAGTGATCTAGAGGATTTTCAGGATGTGTTCAACAAAACAGAGGCACAGGTCCTACCGCCCCATAGGTCATACGATTGCCCCATTGACCTTTTGCCTGATGCAACAATTCCCGTTGGACACATATATCCTCTATCAAGACCTGAATTAGATCACTTAAAGTTATACCTACAAGAAAACCTAGCAAAAGGTTTTATTAGACCATCCACGTCCCCAGCTGGAGCTGGAATCTTTTTTGTTAAAAATAAAGACCAGTCACTTAGGCCCATAATTGACTATCAGGAGCTAAATAAAAGAACAAAGAAAAAACGTTACCCACTCCCGTTAATACCCAAACTTATTGAGAGGTTACGCACTGCCAAGATCTTTACAAAATTGGATCTCAGGGGTGCATATAACCTCATACGAATGAGGGCTGGAGATGAATGGTTGACAGCATTTAGAACTCGATATGGCCTTTACGAATATACTGTCATGCCGTTTGGTCTTTGTAATGCTCCAGCAACATTTCAATGCTTTATTAATGACATCTTTCATGACATCTTAGACAATTTTGTAGTCATGTACCTAGACGATATACTTATCTTCTCTGAATCCCAACAACAACATTTAACTCATGTTAGAACAGTATTAGCTCATTTAAGACAACACAAATTGTACGCCAAATTAGAGAAATGTGAGTTCAACAGTCCTGAAGTGACATTTCTGGGTTATGTTATCTCAAGCACAGGAATCACTATGGATGATTCAAAAATACATGCTATAACACAGTGGCCAACTCCTAAAACCAAGAAACAGGTACAGAGGTTTCTTGGCTTTGCCAACTTTTACAGAAAATGTATACATAATTTTGCACACACGGCTAAACCTCTAACTGACCTAACTAAGGGAAAAAACTCATTTTACTGGACTAAGGACTGTGAAAGGGTATTCGAAAAACTAAAAACAGATTTCACCACAGCACCATTCTGCAGTTCCCAGACCCCAACTTACAGTTTATTGTCGAAGTGGACGCATCAGATTATGCTCTCGGGGCTATACTCTCGCAAAAAACATCTTTAACAGATAAGTTACATCCAGTAGCATATCTCTCCAGACTCCTGTCTCCTGCTGAACGCAATTATCCCGTGGGGGAAAAAGAATTATTGGCAATTAAAACTGCATTTGAACAGTGGCGACACCTTCTAGAAGGTGCTACTTTTCCCTGTTATAGTTATAACTGATCACAAAAACTTGCAATATTTACAGCAGAACAGAACCCTATCTTGCAGACAACTACGATGGAATCTATATTTTTCTCGTTTTGACTTTCTGATTATGTACCGTCCGGGAAATCGTAATGGTAAAGCGGACGCACTATCCAGACGGGATTCTAGACCTTCTTCTGAAGAAGTTCCATCCACAGTCATTCCTAGTTCTAAAATTCTGGGATTACTTATATCCTCACATCCTGAATTCCAAACCTGTCAAACCCAGGATTCCTCAAAGCTATTGCATCTCTTGCAAGCAAAGGTGGACGGCTTATACTACCATGGAAACCTCCTTTACATACCACCGCAATATAGGTTACAACTCCTTTACTCCTGCCACGACTCTCCAACATCTGGACACTTAGGTCTTAATAAAACTCTGGACTTACTACGACAACACTATTGGTGGCCAGCGATGACCTCAACAGTTCAGGAATACATTGCACAGTGTACAACCTGTTCTACTTCCAAACCATCTCGTCATTTCCCTGTTGGGTTACTCCAATCTTATCCAGTACCCGAAACTCCCTGGAGCCATATTGCTATGGATTTTATCGTTGACCTCCCAAGCTCTTTTTCCTTTTCTACAATACTAGTTGTTGTAGATCTTTTGAGTAAAATGGCACATTTTATTCCAGCAGTTGGGTTGCCGACAGCTCAGGAAACCAGTGAGTTATTCATTAAAGAAGTTGTTCGGTTACATGGACTTCCCACGGTGATACTCTCGGACAGGGGTTCACAGTTTACCTCACGTTTTTGGAAATCTCTTTGTCAAACTCTGCATATCACTCAAAAACTTACGACCTCTTACCATCCCCAATCCAACGGGCAAGTGGAACGAACCAACCAATGGTTGGAGCAGTATCTGTGTTGCTTTTGCTCAAATCAACAAGAAATGTGGACAAAGCATTTAGCTTTGGCAGAGTTTGCCTACAACAATGCTACCAACTCCTCCACTCGACTTAGTCCATTCTACGTCAACTATGGCTTACATCCTAGAATCTCTTTTTACCCATACTTACCAAGTTCCAACCCAAAAGTGAATGATACAGTTAACGATATCTCTCAAACTTTCACCATTGCTCAACAAAATATACAACATGCTCAAAATTAGCAGAAAAAATACTATGACTTACGTCACACTCCTCAACCAACGTATCAGATAGGCCAAATGGTATGGTTGTCAACGAAAAATTTAAAATTACATACTCCCTCAAAGAAATTGAGTAAATTATTCATTGGACCATTTCCAATTGTGGATATTAAAAATCCTGCTACTGTTACACTTCGTCTTCCCGACATCTATAAAATTCATCCCACATTTCACGTCTCTCTGGTAAAGCCTTGTCTTTCTGACAAATTATCTGCAAATGCAGTCTCGCATACAGTCTCACACGATCAAGAGTATGAGGTGCAGTCTATCATTGACTCCAGACGTAGACGCGGGACTCTGGAATACTTGATTCACTGGAAGGGCTTTGATCATTCTGAGGATACTTGGGAACCAGCTGCTTCTGTATTTGCTCCGAGATGTGTTTCCCTGTTTCATCGCCGAAACCCAGACCGTCCAGCTCCCTGAACCCTCGTGGTGGGTTCCTTTTCGGGGGGGGCTATGTCAGATTCTACAGTGTAACTTATGCTGTCTCTTTAAGCAATTGTCCTTACTCCCTATATAACCTCCCACTTCTCTTACCTCATTGCTGGATTAATGTTTTCACATCCCTGCATGAGAAAGCTTCTCAGCCAATCTGCTATCTGACATAGGGGAATCATTCTCCTGCTACACAGAGCAACCACTTCCTGTGCTGCAGCTCTCTCCCTTTCTCACAGAACCACCTGTGTGCAGGACTGACATCATCAGCTACTGCCACAGCTCTCACCTCTCACTCTCAAGCTTGTTACCTGCAGTTCAGCATTCTCACACACGCTGAACTCTTCTGTTCCTGGGAAACCTGTAGCAGCACTAGACTCTAACTGACTAAGGTCTAAGGCAGGTTGTATAACTTATTATCTTATGCTAAGTCAATTTAGCTTTATGCTTAGTAACCTGTGAATTGTTACTGAAATCTCTCTCATTTATACCTGATTGTATTTGTATGGTTACCTTCTGCTTAAAGCTATAACCTCCAAGTCTGCAGTGACTCTGGAGAAATAGTTTATAGGCAAACATTAAGACAGATAGTTTAATATTGCCAATTGTAAATTTGTAATTAAGCTATCTGTAACATCTATCACTTTGCTTAAGTTAACCTATTCAAGTAAGCTGCATAAATTCTACAGAACTGCTTTCAGGAAATCCTCACAAAAACAAGTACACTCACACTTTTTGTTCAGGGTTATAACACATGGAGTGCCATGCAGGACCGCCCCTGCACTAGAGAGAAAATGCGCCAAAATGGTCTGCATCAACCTATCGCTAAGAAACTGACTGTTCACACATTAACAGGGACTCATCTCACACATGATGCAGCATAAAAAAACAAAAACAATATTATGCATAAACCCCCCTGTTCAATAACCCCCTTTCCGAGGGTATTACCCTTGATTCTATACAGATAAAGGAGACACACTGTGACTCGGTCTTCTTACGTTATCATATGTGTAGAAATGAAACGATCTTACCAGAATCTACGCCGTGGAACAGGAATACAGCCTTTCAAGTGTGACAAGGTAGTAGCATTGCTCCTGACATGGACTTGCTGGGTGATTACATATACCTGTGCACCCCTCCCTTGTTCCCAGTTTGTCTGGCTTTGAGAGCCTGCATTGTGTGACTGTGTTAGGGACTCAGGTGTTGGAAAGGACCTTGACGTGGTGCCTGAGCTTGTCCCATTTTGCCAGATGCGGTGACTAACCTTTCCATTTTAAATCTTAGCTGTGAGCTAGCTGGTGAGTGATGGGTTTCCTTTATGTGTTGTATTTGTTTTGTAATCCCCCATGATTCTTGCACCCACTCCTGTCTGGGGTTAACTGCCTATGACTCCGGTGACAGCACAGCTTTTTGTGAGTTCTATTTAGCACCCAGGGCTGGCATGCTGCTGGGTCATGGGATGTGTACCTGGTCCGGTTTTGGAGTGCAGTCCCCTTTCCGTGTTTTGTATGCTGCTGGGTGATTACATATACTTGTGCACCCCTCTCTTGTTCCCAGTTTGTCTGGCTTTGAGAGCCTGCATTGTGTGGCTGTGTTAGGGACTCAGGTGTTGGAAAGGACCTTGACGTGGTGCCTGAGCTTGTCCCATTTGGCCAGATGCAGTGACTAACCTTTTCATTTTATATTATATTAGAGATAGAGGTATATACAATCTGTAAGTCAGGGCTTTACAAATTTCTTTTAATAATACTGATGAGCCAGGCACATATATATGTTTTAATTTTTAATAAAACTAGGCAATATGATTTGTCAACAATACAATAAATATTTTTTTTTTTTTCCAAATAATTTTTATTTGAGAATTAAAGGCATACATAACATGCAAAGTGATATAACACATCATTAATGAAATACCAATACCATATTGTATGGAGTTTCTATACATTCAAAAAGAAAGATGCACAGGTATAGTGAAGTCATCAAGTGCCTAACGTTCATTTACCCTCTTGCAGGACACATGAGGCCACTCTTCGACCTCATCTATATATTGTCAAAGTATGGAAGTTCTTTTTCCAGCAAGAGAGATCACATTTAAATCTCAAAGAACAATCTCATATTTTAAATTTTAACGTAAGCTGTAATATATCCCCTTCCTTGCTATAGACAAAGTATAAAATATACACTCCCCTAGTGATAAGTATTGGCCACCCTTGGGCCACCAGGAAGAAAAATATAACAATAGCGGGGGGGGGGGGGGTTTGGGGGAGGGACTGAAAGGATCGCTCTTGTACGGTTGAAGAAGAACCTGGACCCAATATATAACATGTAAAAGTGGTCCCTGTAAGGATGTAAAATATATAGCCCTTTTAATCTCTGTTGTGAGGAACATAAAAATATGTACATGGATCTCATATAGAAAGAAAATTGATTAACACTCTAGTAGCCTAATAAAAATCTTCATACTTATTGAGATGCTTTATGATAGGTTAAAGGTATAAGATCTGGGTATATCCATACTATTAAGTTATCTTCATTGCTGAGCATCTGCAAGTCTCACATCCCTAGTAGCGAGCTAATCCATGTTTATATGTAAAACAGCAAGATTAAATAGTTAATAGTTTCTGTGGCTAACTGGGGATTGCCTAGTGGTATATGTGAGCAATTAAGTTTAATAGGACTCCATAACCTAACTTTAGTCATCTAGGGCAATCCTGAATCTTGAGGGGTGTTATGATGGGGCTGAAACTAAGGACCTCCCTACATATAACTAAACCCAGAATGTGAAATTATCTTCATGGCTTTTTCTAAGGTATACGGGAGAGTAATAATCTATTGTTTTCTAGGAGGGTAAATTAAGGTATTTTACCGGAAGCTAAGACATGGAAGCAGCCACAATATGATTATATATTCCAGGTAAAAATATCATTAGATTGGGATAAACACTCTTAACATTTAAAAGTCTGCAGCCCTTAAACCCCCTCCTTTCTCAAGAGCGTAGTGTCATAAGAGTATGAGGAAAATAAGTAATACGTTACACTGAGTTCAAGACAGGAAGCTAGCAGTGAGCATTTGCAATTCCTAGCAAAACTACCAAATCTTGTGAGCCATACACATGTGGGACAAGGTTTAAACATTTAAGCAGAAAATAAAAACATATGGACCGAAAAAGCAAACCAAAAAAAACAAGTAAACTAATAAACAGCTACAGAATTAACATTAACAGACTTTGCCCTGTAACTATATGCATATTAACACAAGGCTCTCCCAAACAGGGCTGAACGTTAAATGATAACTGTTCTGAGTAAACGGAGGCATAAACAGTCTTGAGAAGATGGATCTAGTGTGTACATATTCTCACATGAGGCAAACAGTCTAGTTCAATGTCTGGAACGGGCCCAAATAGACCATCTCTCCTCCCAAGCATATTACCTTTACCAACCAGTAAGTCATGGAGAACTCCCAGTCTATTACGTCCGCCTCTCACAGGCTTCTGCATATGTTAAAAGCTGACTGGAGGTGTTGTGTGGGTCACCCGGTACTAGATCTGTATGGAAACCTCCAGGGTGGTTATAGCAGCATCCTCTGTCATGCTGTCTGGGCACTCTGTTCTGGTATTCCAGGAGGACAACTCCCGTGAGGTAAGACGTATGTGAAGGTGTAGATTTCCCCTGTCACCTCCGCTAGACCTTACACAGAGTTCACTGGTATTCCGGGGTCCCAGTAGAACAGTGGCGGAATCCGCAGTAGGTCACCACTGCTGAGCCTTAGCAACGTATGTAATACAATACATTCACATGTGAATCTGTCTCCCGTGATGTAGACCCACAGATCACAGCTGAGTCCTCCGGAGTAGTGAAACATGGCTGAAATTGTATACTTGCCGGTTTCTGATCGCGAGTGTTGAAAACAGGTACCTTGATGATACTGGACAGTAAGTTTGCTTGTAGATCTAGGCTGCAGCTCACACTCTGCTTGCGGTACCGACCGCATAATGTCCTCTGCAGTGTTCTCCCCCTTCCACTCAGCACCATTTAGGAATGCGGATCTCCTCTCCAAACTGATTGGGTGCCCCTTCGGATCGCCGGGCGGCTTACACATAGTGGTTAGATCACTGTTTGGGAGGTTTTCATCATGGGGTGAACTTTGCGGATGTTTGATAGATAGAATCCCAGCATGTGTTTGGATCGGATACATTAGGGGTTCGGCTTGTAGTTCCTGCGGCACTTGCGACTCTCCTTTAAATCTTGCACATATGCCTTTTAGGGAGGCAAATTCCCCATCTAAGATTGCGCACAGCTTATTGAAGTGGGATTCCAGCATGGCTGTAACGTCCTGGCCGATCAGTTTAGTTTCCAACGCCATATTGAAAAGACAGTGCTTGAGTTTTGAGCATATACGTTATGTCCCTTTTCCCTGTAGGTAGTCGTATTTCAGATGTCAGGGAATATGTAGTAGGTTATTCTCTTTTCGTTTCTTTTTCAAGAATTATCAGTGGCTATGCACTGAATGTTGTGTAGTAAATAGTACTACTCGTAACCCCAGTCTCCCAGGGGGGGGAGTATGCGAAAGCCCCGGCTCCAGAAACTGCCAAACACTTTAGAAATGCGGCAGCCTTGAGGCCTAGCTGCAAAACATAGACAGAGCGGTCAATCCAGAGAGATTCCCCCAGGACTGTCAATTTCTTGAATCTTGTAGTATCCCTCTGGCCCTCATCTACAGGATTAGCAACTTTTGTAAAGAAAAACAATAAAATATTGTAAAAAAACACTGCAGTAGAACCAGGAGCTCCCACAAAACACGTCCTGTCTCTGCAACTGTAGGCTCCACCCCCCCACCTTTTCATTTTAAATCTTAGCTGTGAGCTAGCTGGTGAGTGCTGGGTTTCCTTTATGTGATGGACTTGAGAGCAGTAAAGCAGGCAGCGAAACTCGTCAACGCTGATTGCTTATGGAGCTGTTAATCTGAGTCGGGATGGGATCGCAGAAAGACTCTCCCTGCATCTCCGGACTCTAACATTCAACCATGCTCTCACTGAGAGGCTGACAGGACTACTTAAAACTCCAGTCCCATTTCGTAGAGTACTACCCTCCTTAAGGGAATCTTCTGACACTTCTCTGCCAACCTCCTGTGACGAAAGGCAAGGAATGACTCAGGGATGAGGGGAGTGGGGGAGGTATTTAAGCCTTTGACTGGGGTGTCTTTGCCTCTTTCTGGTGGCCAGGATCTTAATTCCCACAAGTAATGAATGAAGCAGTGGACTTTCCTTCCATTAAGATGGAAAAAATGCCATCCTTTAAAATCATCAATATAAAAAGCAGTTCAGTATCCCTTTAAGAAAACATTTTCCTTATTTTAAAGCTATGTATGTCTTGTATACCCTCTGCTATATGCATGTACTATATGTGTTCTGCATAAAGAATGGGGAGAAAAAAAATCCTTTAAAGTTGCACGGTTTCCAAGTTGAAAGGCATGGATGGTAAAAACAAACCACCTTCTGCCTAAAGAATCTGCCAGCGTATACCACAGATTGAATATTATAAAATGTACTGTAATCTACATTCTGCTAGGGGTTCCCCTGGTCATTGTTAAATTAATAGTGCAGTGTAGTCAGTGATGATAGCATTTAGTGACCTAGCATCTGGCCTGCTTCTATGTGCCAAGGATCTAGAGCAAACAACCAATGTTTACAGCTTCATTTAATGGACACATTGGAATCCCATTGCTCTCCTTGCAGATGTCTCATGACTTTTATGTTTCTTAAAAGCTGCTGTGAGTGCTTTCAGATCAGAAATTTTGCCCAATAGAATAAAATTTCATTTTTTACTTACAGCTACATATACATGTTACCCTTCCTAATTCTATGTAATAAAACACATACATTGATATTGTTTCTTGGAACAAAAACACAAATTCTAGCATGCAATAGTCCTGCATATTTTTCCAATGCCTTGTTAAAGATCACTACAATCCATTGCATAACAAAGCATAACAAAATGCTCTGACAGTCAAGGTGTTAAGGGACTTCTATAATCTGCAATTTGATTATAATACAAATATATTTGCACTATGACCCTTTTAATTGTTAAACTGTCAACCGAGCAAAAATCCATGTATATGCTGTCAGCATTTCAAGTTAATCTGCCAGTCAGATGTATTTTTTACAATGAAGCTTATTTGGAAGTTAAATATCCAGTTTTCATATTCTGTCTTTCTCACCGATCACCGCACAACAATGTTATGGTTAACAGTTTCAGTATTTACCAACAATGCAACTTTGTAGATTTGTATATGCTAGCATTTGAGGTTTTTTAAATGTATCCAGTCATAGCACATGCACGGATGCATTCTTATATTGTGCCTAAAGCACAGTACCCCAGTCATGACAGTATCCTACAGAACCATAAGAATATATTGCTGGGGCCTGTTTAGGGAAAATATTAATTATTTTCTAGCTAAATGTGTAAAACAGAAAATACCCTTAAACTTTAAAGTTACTTCCTTGATTGGACCATGTCGCCCAGAGCATGTATTAAGCAAATCTTTTTATTAAAGGGTCATGAAACCCAAAAATGTTATTTCAGATTGAACATACAATTTTAAACAACTGTCCAATTTACTTCTATTACCTAAGTTGCTGTGTTCTCTTGGGATCCATTGTTGAAAAGCATACCTAGGTATGCTTAGTAGCTGGGAGTTAGCTATTGATTGGTGGACGCACATATATGTCTCTTTTGATTGGCTTCCCAATGTGTTCAGCTTTGAGTGCATTTGAATCCTTTAGAAAAACTGGGTTTTATATGGTTTTTCTATTTTGTATTAATATACAGTAAGGCCCATAAATACTTTTTATTGAGACCCCTCAACAAAGGTATTACAATTTGTCAAAAAGTTTTAGGATTTCACAATTTTCGCCTTTTTTCTTATTCTTATCTCCCTCATGAGGAAAATGGCCTTAGATATACCAGGGCCCATTTATCATATTCAGGCAGAGAATGTTCCCAGTCAGTAACCTTTCCATCCATTTCAAGCATCCTCTCCTTCTCTCTCACAACCAATCGCACAAGAACAGGGCTTGTCAGTCATCCCAGTAATCTTTCTGAAATGATTTGGTGGAGAGGTTAAAGGGCCTTTATGCACTCATTTTTTTTCTTTGCATAAATGTTTTGTAGATGATCTATTTATAAAGCCCATAAGGTTTGTTTTTTTAAAAAATGTATAATTTTGCTTATTTTTAAAGAACATTGCTCTGATTTTCAGACTCCTAACCAAGCCCCAAAGTTTTATTTGAATACCGCCAGCTACCTTCTCCAGCTTGCTCCTGTTTGTGTAAAGGGTCTTTTCATATGCAAAAGAAGAGGGATGGGGGGGAGTGTCTTATTTCCCACTTGCAGTGGGCTTTCCAACTGCATTTTCAACAGAGCTAAACTGAAAGCTTCTAAGTACGTTTTTAAACAATTTTATACTGTATTTTTATATCGGTATCTGTGCATCTTATTCTTTATAGTAGTGTCTATTTCATGCAGTTATATGAAAATGAGTGTATACTGTCCCTTTAAGTAGCAGCCTGCACTACTAGGGCTCTGAGCTACATCCTCAATGGAGCCCAAGTTTTTTCCTGGTTGTCACTTTGGTCTTCAGTTTAATTCAGATCACTTGCTATTCATACATTGTAACTAACCCTATGGGGAAAATCTATCAAGATTGCAGGTAGACAAGTTCACTAATAGGGATAAGGACAGCTTGCAAAGGCCACATGGGATGTATGATCGCAGGGCAAAATTTAATTTCACCCCATGTTCTTGCACAACCAATTGTGCCTGAGGTGGCAGAGGCAAAAAAGTAGTTTCTGCTTCATAAATTTGTAGTTGCGAATGCAACTTAATAAATCTTCACTATGCGATTTTCTTTTTTTTTTAAATATTTAAGTGATATTACCTTAATTGTACACATACAGAGATTGTTATTATTGGCTTATTAAATATTAGCCGCTATAATTTAATTTTGCTTTGGCCATGCATGTTTTGTTTTCTATTAAAGCCAGATAAAACATTTTTTATAGCTGTTTGTGTGTTTATCCAATCAGAATGTTAAAAATGTTGTATAGTTGTAATTAAGTTGTCTTAAAGTGTCATTATAGTGTAAAATTACATGCTTTCTTTTGTCAACATTCAGTTGAACCCGCCCCCTCGGAAAAAATGCAGGGTCATAGAATTATATTGTAAAACCTTGAGCATGAATTGGCCAAATAGAGAGAATTTAACAACCAGCACATTTATTGTACTTTAGTGAAAATAATTTTTAGTGCACAAAGCAGCACTTCAAGTGGACTTGATAATTTTTACAATATTTCCTAAGAAATACAGCTTTTAATTCTTATCCAGGGCAACAGAAACTGAAATTAAATAAGAGGATGTTAGATAGATATATCCTAGGAATTAGAAGAATGCCCTCGCAGCATCCATTACTTAAGTTAAAACATATATTTTCTGCTTCCTTGTTTACTAGAAGTGGCAGTTGTTCTTATAGCTCCCTCTTCTTCCTCATTTCACTTTTTATCCAGTTCGCCCAATATGTACATTTATTTAACCCTTTCTTTACTCTACCTCTATGCTACCTTTTAAATTATAAAGTGTAAGTTCCACCAAGCAGATCCATAGTTGTATTTAATTTCCTAAGTACTTTTTTCTGTGTTTTTTTTTAAGGTCACTATGAAGAAGAATACAAAAATCAGCTTGCACTTGCACAGTACTTCAAGAAATTGGGAGATCACTGGCTTTCAAATCACTTTTTTGAATGCTGCTTCCAGACTGCTAAAAAAATAAATGTTGATGGTGGTCGAAAAAAAGCTGAAGCGCATGCAAATCTCGGCCTCGTAGATGAAGAAAATGGTAAGAAATCAGTACTCAACTTCCACAATCTTGTTGTACATAGCAAACCACCCGCTTCGTCTGACACCTTCTTTACATCTTTTACTGTGGTGTAAGGGTCTAAACCTTTTTGATTTCTATACCCAGGGCTGTACATTTTGACTAATTTATTAGTCCAGCGCTAGTTACAATTTGTAGCCGATAAGTAAGAATTAAGGCTTCTTCCTATATTTAACATTGCTTGGACATTGTTCTTTTCTGATTAGTAACTTTATTCCCCAAAGTAGTGATATTCTTCCACTCTTGTATAATTTCATACAGTACCACCTCTATGCTAATGTAAAGATAAATGGCACCACCTCTATGCTAATGTAAAGATAAATGGCACAACCTCTATGCTATTGTAAAGATAAATGGCACCACCTCTATGCTATTGTAAATATAAATGAATAGATTGATAGATGCGCGCGCACACATACACAACTACCTCTCTGTCCTTACACCTGCTAATTGGTTATTGAGCATTTCTGCTTTAAATATTAAAATGCATTGCCTGAAAATATTTAGTTAAATGTTTCAAACTTAAAGTATGAACTCCGATGGTCTGTGTCAGCAGTTTGAGGTAATTCCTTTCATAAGGTGGTGAGAGTCCATTATCCATTACGTTCAGGATTCAACTTCTGGCCACTAGGAGGCAAAAATTCCCAAAACTTCCAAGATCACTTCATCCCTCACACCTCACTGTTATTCCAGTTGTATCTTTGCCTCCCAGCAGGTAGGTGAAGAATTGAGGTAGCTGATTTGAGGCCCATTTTCCCCCTCAGAGTCCTGCTACTGAGAGACAGCGTTGATATTGGAGTAGGGGTAATTACACAATTACTTCCATTGAGGAGTTAGTCACAAGCCTGCCACAGTTGTTGTAAGGACTGGTTCCTTAGTCTTCTCATGTTGGGTTCATCAATATACTCCTCAATTAAATCCTTTGCTGTAATGTGCTCAGGACTGGATGGGCTATCTACTGGGAGCAGTCTTTTCTGCAGCTGGTAAGCACAGTGAAGTGGGTGCTTTGCAGGTAAGCCTGATTACATTGGTATACACATAGACCACAGGCTATTAGCAGGTCTTTTTGACATGTTACATTATCACTAGGCGACTTAAAGGGACAGTTAACCCAAACATTTGCTCCCATTTAAATTGTTCATAATGATCCATTTTACCTGCTGGATTGTATTACATTGTTTACAAGTAGCTTCTTTACCCCTATTTTGGCCTTTGAAATAGCTGATTTAGCTTGTGTTTTCCCAACCTATACTGGAGTCTCAGCTATTAAATAGCCTAAGTAAACACAGCCAGCAGAAGACATTAAACTCACAGTGGGGTGCAGGATAGTTAAGTTATATAATTATACAGTTCCATTGTTCTCTCTATGTATTGAGCTTTCTTTTTCCAGACAAATATAAGATAAGGAAGCAAGTTTGTGTATACAAAGTGATAACATAATGAGATCTGATATTACCTGAAGCTCAACCCACAGTAATAAGCTTCATATACACAAACAAACCTGAAAATGCAATTTCTCATACATTTTATACTCAGCAGATGGTTTAACAAGTCATTGAAAATACATTAATATTAAACATTTTTTTTACAGTGTACTGTCCCTTTAAAGTGATGGTAAATTTTATACTATAAGAATGTTGCAATAAAAAATATATTAGTTTGCAAGTAAAACCACATAATTGTTTTTTTTAAGTGTATATATCTTTTATAATAAAATGTTTATAATACTAATTGGTATTGTCTATTCCTCTGCCTCCCCCCCCCCCCCCTTTATTTCCTCTTTTGGCTGGGCGGTTATGTATAGAACAGTCCCACCCACACTCTACATAGGCTTTCTATGGGCTTTAAAGGGGCTGGACTTCAAGATTGTTAACTGACACACATGTTGATTGGATGTTCACTTGTCATAAAAAAAATCCATGTGGGCCGGCATAACATTGTAATAGCAGCATTATTATATGCACTAATTTAACCCTTTCACAGATGGATTAAAAACAAAAAAGCTACACATACTTTTTTTAATGGCAAAGATTACATTTATGGCATTTGATTATTTTAAGTTTACCATCACTTTACCTTATACAAGACATTACCATGTTCACATTAGACTGTCACTGTTTTTATTGTCTGTTTTATTGGAGACTATTAGGGGCAGTAGAGGTCTCTTTATTGAATACACACTATTTTCTTTTATAAGTAATTACTTTAAATCTTTTTTCTCCTGTTAAGTGTAGTTAGTCCACGGGTCATCCATTACTTATGGGATTATATCTCCTCCCTAACAGGAAGTGCAAGAGGATCACCCAAGCAGAGCTGCTATATAGCTCCTCCCCTCTACGTCATACCCAGTCATTCTCTTGCACCTAACTAATAGATAGGACGTGTAAGAGGACTGTGGTTGTTATACTTAGTTTTTATTTCTTCAATCAAAAGTTTGTTATTTTAAACAGCACCGGAGTGTGTTGTTCTTTCTCAGGCAGCATTAGAAGAAGAATCTACCTGAGTTTGTGTATGATCTTAGCGGTCGTAACTAAGATCCATTTGCTGTTCTCGGCCATTCTGAGGAGTGAGGTAACTTCAGAACAGGGGACAGCGGGCAGGGTTCACCTGCAAGGAGGTATGTTGCAGTATATTATTTTCTAAGGAATGGAATTGACTGAGAAAATACTGCTGATACCGATGTAATGTAAGTGCAGCCTTAAATGCAGTAGTAGTGACTGGTATCAGGCTGATATGTATGTATGTTTACACTGAGGTATTTCTAGGGGAATGGAACTTCACTAAGAAAATACTGTATACATTTAACTTATATTTGAGCCTCCACTGCAGTGAAAGCGACTAGCAGCAGGCTTATTAATAACATTTCATAATTTTATATTTAAAACGTTTACTGGCATGTTAATCGTTTTTTGTGAGGTACTTGGTGATAAAACTTTATGGGCATTATTTTTCCACATGGCTGTCGTTTGTTTATGAATAAAATCAGTTTACTGAGCTTCCCCACTGTTGTATTATGAGTGGGAGGGGCCTATTTTGGCGCTTTATTGCGCAGTAAAAATTCAGTCACAGTCTTCCTATTTCTTCCTCCATGATCCAGGACGTCTCTACAGAGCCCAGGGGTCTCCAAAACTAGTTTTGAGGGAGGTAATCACTCACAGCAGACCTGTGGGAACTGTGCTTTGACTGTGATAAAAACGCTTATATTAAATTGTTATCCGTTTTTGGGTACTAAAGGGTTAATCATCCATTTGCTGGTGGGTGCAATCCTTTGCTAACTTAATGCATTTACTGTGAAAATTTGGTTGCTATAACTAATTTGGTTCATTGTTATTTCAACTGTGACAGTTTTTTTTGTGCTTCTTAAAGGCACAGTAACGTTTTTTATATTGCTTGTAAATTTATTTGAAAAGTATTTTCCAAGCTTGCTAGTCTAATTGCTAGTTTGTTTAAACATGTCTGACACAGAGGAATCTCTTTGTGCAATATGTTTAAAGGCCAATGTGGAGCCCAATAGAAATTTGTGTACTAATTGCATTGATGCTACTTTAAATAAAAGCCAATCTGTACATGTAAAGAAAATTTCACCAGACAACGAGGGGGAAGTTATGCCGACTAACTCTCCTCACGTGTCAGTACCTTCGTCTCCCGCTCAGGAGGTGCGTGATATTGTGGCGCCAAGTACATCAGGGCGGCCCTTACAAATCACTTTGCAAGACATGGCTAATGTTATGACTGAAGTATTATCTAAATTGCCAGAATTTAGGGGTAAACGCGACCACTCTGGGGTGAGAACAGAGTGCGCTGATAATAATAGAGCCATGTCTGATACTGCGTCACAATTTGCAGAACATGAGGACGGAGAGCTTCATTCTGTGGGTGACGGATCTGATCCAAGTAAACTGGACTCAGACATTTCAAATTTTAAATTTAAGCTTGAGAACCTCTGTGTATTACTAGGGGAGGTATTAGCGGCTCTGAATGATTGTAACACGGTTGCAATTCCAGAGAAAATATGTAGGCTGGATAAATATTTTGCGGTACCGACGTGTACTGACGTTTTTCCTATACCTAAAAGGCTTACAGAAATTGTTAACAAGGAGTGGGATAGACCCGGTGTGCCTTTTTCACCCCCTCCTATATTTAGAAAAATGTTTCCAATAGACACCACCACACGGGACTTATGGCAGACGGTCCCTAAGGTGGAGGGAGCAGTTTCTACTCTGGCTAAGCGCACCACTATCCCGGTGGAGGATAGCTGTGCTTTTTCAGATCCAATGGATAAAAAGTTAGAGGGTTACCTTAAGAAAATGTTTGTTCAACAAGGTTTTATATTACAACCCCTTGCATGCATTGCGCCTGTCACGGCTGCGGCGGCATTCTGGTTTGAGTCTCTGGAAGAGACCATTAGCTCAGCTCCATTGGATGAGATTATAGACAAGCTTAGAGTCCTTAAGCTAGCTAATTCATTTATTTCTGATGCCGTAGTACACTTAACTAAGCTTACGGCTAAGAACTCCGGATTCGCCATTCAAGCGCGCAGAGCGCTGTGGCTTAAATCCTGGTCAGCCGATGTGACTTCTAAATCTAAATTGCTTAACATACCTTTCAAAGGGCAAACATTATTCGGGCCCGGTTTGAAAGAAATTATCGCTGACATTACTGGAGGTAAGGGCCATGCCCTGCCTCAAGACAGGGCCAAACCAAGGGCTAAACAGTCTAATTTTCGTGCCTTTCGTAACTTCAAGGCAGGAGCAGCATCAACTTCCTCCGCTCCAAAACAGGAAGGAACTGTTGCTCGCTACAGACAGGGCTGGAAACCTAACCAGTCCTGGAACAAGGGCAAGCAGGCCAGAAAGCCTGCTGCCGCCCCTAAGACAGCATGAAGTGAGGGCCTCCGATCCGGAAACGGATCTAGTGGGGGGCAGACTTTCTCTCTTCGCCCAGGCTTGGGCAAGAGATGTCCAGGATCCCTGGGCGTTAGAGATCATATCTCAGGGATATCTTCTGGACTTCAAAGCTTCTCCTCCAAAAGGGAGATTTCATCTTTCAAGGTTGTCAGCAAACCAGATAAAGAAAGAGGCGTTTCTACGCTGTGTACAAGACCTTTTAATAATGGGAGTGATCCACCCAGTTCCGCGGTCGGAACAGGGACAAGGGTTTTACTCAAATCTGTTTGTGGTTCCCAAAAAAGAGGGAACCTTCAGACCAATCTTGGACTTAAAGATCCTAAACAAATTCCTAAGAGTTCCATCGTTCAAAATGGAAACTATTCGGACAATCTTACCTATGATCCAAAAGGGTCAGTACATGACCACAGTGGATTTAAAGGATGCCTACCTTCACATACCGATTCACAAAGATCATTATTGGTACCTAAGGTTTGCCTTCCTAAACAGGCATTACCAGTTTGTAGCTCTTCCCTTCGGGTTAGCTACGGCTCCAAGAATCTTTACAAAGGTTCTGGGCTCTCTTCTGGCGGTACTAAGACTGCGAGGAATATCGGTAGCTCCATACCTAGACGACATTCTGATACAAGCGTCAAGTTTCCAAACTGCCAAGTCTCATACAGAGTTAGTTCTGGCATTTCTAAGGTCGCATGGGTGGAAGGTGAACGTAGAAAAGAGTTCTCTATTGCCACTCACAAGAGTTCCCTTCTTGGGGACTCTTATAGATTCTGTAGAAATGAAAATTTACCTGACAGAGGACAGGTTAACAAAACTTCTAAATGCTTGCCGTGTCCTTCATTCCATTCAACACCCGTCAGTGGCTCAATGCATGGAGGTAATCGGCTTAATGGTAGCGGCAATGGACATAGTACCTTTTGCACGCCTACATCTCAGACCACTGCAATTATGCATGCTAAGTCAGTGGAATGGGGATTACTCAGATTTGTCCCCTATGCTGAATCTGGATCAAGAGACCAGAGATTCTCTTCTATGGTGGCTTTCTCGGCCACATCTGTCCAGGGGGGATGCCCTTCAGCAGGCCAGATTGGACGATTGTAACAACAGACGCCAGCCTGCTAGGTTGGGGCGCTGTCTGGAATTCCCTGAAGGCTCAGGGATCATGGACTCAGGAGGAGAAACTCCTTCCAATAAACATTCTGGAATTAAGAGCGGTTTTCAATGCTCTTCTGGCTTGGCCTCAGTTAGCAACTCTGAGGTTCATCAGGTTCCAGTCGGACAACATCACGACTGTGGCTTACATCAACCATCAGGGAGGGACAAGGAGTTCCCTAGCGATGATGGAAGTCTCAAAGATAATTCGCTGGGCAGAGTCTCACTCTTGCCACCTGTCAGCGATCCACATCCCAGGCGTGGAGAACTGGGAGGCGGATTTCCTAAGTCGCCAGACTTTTCATCCGGGGGAGTGGGAACTTCATCCGGAGGTATTTGCCCAACTGCTTCGGCGTTGGGGCAAACCAGATCTGGATCTCATGGCGTCTCGCCAGAACGCCAAGCTTCCTTGTTACGGATCCAGGTCCAGGGACCCGGGAGCGGTACTGATAGATGCTCTGACAGCACCTTGGGTCTTCAACATGGCTTATGTGTTTCCACCCTTCCCGATGCTTCCTCGATTGATTGCCAGGATCAAACAGGAGAGAGCATCGGTGATTCTGATAGCGCCTGCGTTGCCACGCAGGACCTGGTATGCAGATCTAGTGGACATGTCGTCCTGTCCACCATGGTCTCTGCCTCTGAGACAGGACCTTCTTATTCAGGGTCCTTTCAAACATCCAAATCTAATTTCTCTGAGGCTGACTGCATGGAGATTGAACGCTTGATTCTATCAAAGCGTGGATTCTCGGAGTCAGTGATTGATACCTTAATACAGGCTAGGAAACCTGTTACCAGGAAAATTTACCATAAAATATGGCGTAAATACTTGCATTGGTGCGAATCCAAGAGTTACTCATGGAGTAAGGTTAGGATTCCTAGGATATTGTCTTTTCTACAAGAAGGTTTAGAAAAGGGTTTATCTGCTAGTTCGTTAAAGGGACAGATCTCAGCTCTGTCCATCCTTTTACACAAGCGTCTGTCAGAAGTTCCAGACGTTCAGGCTTTTTGTCAGGCTTTGGCCAGGATTAAGCCTGTGTTTAAAACTGTTGCTCCGCCGTGGAGCTTAAACTTAGTTCTATTTTTAATGGCTATTTCCTCGGCTCGAAGAGTCTCTGAGTTATCGGCCTTACATTGTGATTCTCCTTATCTGATTTTTCATTCAGACAAGGTAGTTCTGCGTACTAAACCTGGGTTCTTACCTAAGGTAGTCACTAACAGGAATATCAATCAAGAGATTGTTGTTCCATCATTGTGCCCTAATCATTCTTCAAAGAAGGAACGACTTTTGCATAATCTGAACGTGGTCCGTGCCCTGAAATTTTATTTGCAGGCAACTAAAGATTTTCGCCAAACTTCTTCCCTGTTTGTCGTTTATTCTGGACAGAGGAGAGGTCAAAAAGCTTCGGCTACCTCTCTCTCTTTCTGGCTTCGTAGCATAATACGTTTAGCCTATGAGACTGCTGGACAGCAGCCTCCTGAAAGAATTACAGCTCATTCTACTAGAGCTGTGGCTTCCACTTGGGCCTTTAAAAATGAGGCCTCTGTTGAACAGATTTGCAAGGCTGCAACTTGGTCTTCACTTCACACCTTTTCGAAATTTTACAAATTTGACACTTTTGCTTCTTCGGAGGCTGTTTTTGGGAGAAAGGTTCTTCAGGCAGTGGTTCCTTCCGTGTAAAGATCCTGCCTGTCCCTCCCGTCATCCGTGTACTTTTAGCTTTGGTATTGGTATCCCATAAGTAATGGATGACCCGTGGACTGACTACACTTAACAGGAGAAAACATAATTTATGCTTACCTGATAAATTCCTTTCTCCTGTAGTGTAGTCAGTCCACGGCCCGCCCTGTTTCTACGGCAGGTCTAAATTTTAAATTAAACTCCAGTCACCACTGCACCCTATAGTTTCTCCTTTCTCGTTTGGTTTCGGTCGAATTACTGGGTATGACGTAGAGGGGAGGAGCTATATAGCAGCTCTGCTTGGGTGATCCTCTTGCACTTCCTGTTAGGGAGGAGATATAATCCCATAAGTAATGGATGACCCGTGGACTGACTACACTACAGGAGAAAGGAATTTATCAGGTAAGCATAAATTATGTTTTTTCAGTGTGTGCGCTTCTTCTCACTTTAGCACGTTTCCTATCATTTAGATGGGCTACTACTTTGGCTGCTCTGTATATCTTTTGTGTTTCACTGTGCACACTGCCTTCCCTACGTAATTGTTTTTTCTGACGCTCGCTACCAAGCCACACACCCGTATCGGTTTAGCACGCTACATACTTTTCAAAGCTTCTTGGGGTGATGATTTTTTCTTTGCCAGTGGTCGAGTATATCTGATTAGGTAAATTCCCTATAAAAACAATTTAATGTATTTTTAATATGCATTTAATATGCAAATTAAACCTGTGGTTAAACTATTTTCTCCTTCTTGGAGTCTTAACTTGGTTTTGAAGATTTTTGCAGGCTCCTCCTTTTGAGCCTATGCATAAAGTGGATATTAAGCTTCTTTCTTGGAAGGTTCTGTTTCTTTTGACTATCTTTTCTGCTAGAAGAGTCTCTGGGGTCAATTTATTATAGTGCGAGCAGACATGATACGATGTAGCGTTTCATGTCCACTGCACATTGATAAATGCCAACAGCATATGCTGTCGGCATTTATCATTGCACCAGCAGTTCTTGTGAACTGCTGGTGCAATACCGCCCTCTACAGATTCACGGCCAATTGGCCGCTAGCAGGGGGTGTCAATCAACCCGATTGTATTCGATCGGGTTGATTTCTGTCCTCCGCCTCAGAGCAGGCGGACAGGTTATGGAGCAGCAGCCTTTGGACCACTGCTTCATAACTTCTGTTTCCATGTTGCTGGAAACACGGGGCATCAAGCTCCGTATGGAGCTTGATAAATTGACCCCTCTGAGTTGTCTGCTCTTTCATGTGATCCTCTTTATCTTATCTTTCATCAGGATAAGGCAGTTTTAAGGACTAAATTTGATTTCTTGCCTAAAGTTGTGTCTTCAGACAATAGCATTCAGGAAATTGTTGTCCCTTTTTTGTTTCCTAATCCCAAAAATGCTTCAGAGAGAACTTTGCATAAGTTGGATGCTGTTAGAGCATAGAAGTATTATGTTGATGCTACTAAGGATTTTAGATAAACTTCTAGTTTGTTTGTTTGCTTCTCTGGTTCTAGGAAAGGGCAAGGTTCTTGTTTGAAACTTCTGATTCATAAGACTTACTTGGAGGCAGGTCAGCCTCCACCTAAACTGAATATGCTCATTCTACTAGATCAGTTGCCACTTCTTGGTCTTTCAAGAATGAGGCTTCTGTTGACAGCTACTTGGTATTCTTACTTTTAGTTTTATTAATAGTTAAAAAAAAATTCTGGTGACAGTTCCATTTTTTGCACTTTTATTTTCCCTGCTTTGTTCTTTCCTACCGTTCTTTGCTATTTCTCCTTGCTTGGTTACACGCCAGACTGGCATACCAGGAAGGTGGGAGGAATGAAGTGCTCTTGGAAGTTTTGGAATTCTTTGCCTCCTCCTATTGGCCAGGATTTGAATCCCATGTGTCATGGCTTGTGGACTTTAACCACCATGAGCCAGATTATGTGTGGAGTGCTAACGTTTATCCTGGGTGTTTGTGCTCTTCGGGTTTACCGCTGGTATTAAAAGTTGAAAGTAAACACGATTGCTTGAGCGCTATCACGATTTACACTAGAATGATTACCGTGTCCTTAGAGCTCTGGTTAACTGTTTTGCAAAACAAAATGTCACAAAACACATCAAAATACATTACAAGGTACAGTTACACTCATAATAACCATCTAATAAAAATTATTACAAAAACATTATTGCACACAAATATTATAAAGGCTCAAAGATATGAGATCTCAGAAATTAGAAAAAAACGGCAGGAAAAGGTCTTTAACACACACACACACACACACACACACACACACACACACACACACATATATATATATATATATATATATATATATATATATATTTGTGTGTGTGTGTGTACATATGTATTTATGTATTTATAATTGTATGTATGTATGTATACATATGTACACATATATATGTGCATTGGATCCCTTTGCCGTTAAGTAGGTAAAAACCTATAAAAGCATATTTATGCAATATTCATATTTAATAAAGTGTTATATTGTGTATTTACTGTAAATATTTCACATTCCAACATTCTGCACATAACAGAATATGTTCTAAGTATTTTTAAGTAGATATTCTTATATATATCTGTATATATCTATACCTATATATAATCTGTTATTCAGTTATATGTAGAAATATGTATTTATAAATAAATAGAACATATTCTGGTATGTTAAAAACATTGGAATGTGAAATATTCATATTTTCATGTCGCGTTAGAGCACATAAGAATATGCGATCGGGTTTGCGCGAGAGTAGGGTGTTAGGGTTTTTTTCACTCTTTTTGCTCCATTGATTTGAGGGAATACGTGAATGTGCATGCGATTTTCTAAGTTCGACTTTTTGTGCTCGTTGGGTTAGTGAACGTTCAACTCATAATACTTACGCAACCCGACGATTGCAAAAAGCTGAACTTCTAGTTCAGTTAACGCTCAAGCGGTAGCATTAATTAGCTCTCCACTTGTATTCTGACCCAATATGTTTTAAAATATGGAGTTTTAAAATGTATCACAGTCTTTTTACTTAAAGGGCCATGATACCCAAATTTTGAAACACTTGAAAGTCATGCAGCATAGCTGTAAAAAGCTGACTAGAAAATATCACCTAAACATCTCTATGTAAAAAAGAAAGAATATTTTACCTCAAAAGTTCCCCAGTAGCCACATTCCATTGTAAAGGACTTCTAATCAGCAAATCAGTATGTCTGACCCGGGACAGCTAAGGGGTTGAGCCTCGTGCACTCTCATGTTATTTCCCTATTCAGTTTAAGGAAGTTTACTATGAAATCTCATGAGAGTTAAGTCAAATCTTATGAGATCACAGTAAAAGAGTTCATGACCTCAGCACTGTTGATGTTGATTGGCTGCCGATCATTTCTTCATTTTTTTTATTTCTTTTTTTACCTGCAGCTGGGCAGCAGCTGAGTATAACTTTTTACACAGAGCTGAGCTGAGGAAGTTGTGAGGTAAAATATCTTCCTTTTTTACATAGAGATGCTCAGGTGATATTTTATTGTCAGCCAATGATCCATAACACTGCAGTATCAGTTATAAACATTCACATAACCTATTTATGTTTTTTTTGTTCCATCAATCTCCGTTGTAATGTCATATATTAATTTTTTTGATAATGTACATGCATATTTGGTTTCTAAATATTTGATGCTCCTTATTTAAGCTTGTCTCTTTCTCTCTCATGTTAATAGACTGAATTAACTTAAAGACAACTCTCACATAGCCCAAATTCTTAATCTATTATTATCTATTATCTATTATTATTATTATTTTAAGTTATTTGTAGAGAGTCACAGTTATATTTGCTTTTAAAGGGTATTTTGGTTGTTGCCCCTGCTCCACTGTGCACGTTTTAATTTCTTATTTCCATCTTAATGGAAGGAGAGTCCACTGCTTCATTCATTACTTGTGGGAATTAAGAACCTGGCCACCAGGAGGAGGCAAAGACACCCTAGCCAAAGGCTTAAATACCTCCCCCACTCCCCTCATTCCCCAGTCATTCTTTGCCTTTCATCACAGGAGGTTGGCAGAGAAGTGTCGGAAGATTGGAGTAGTCTCTTATGGAGGGTAGTACTCTTCAAAATGGGCCTGGAGTTTTAAGTAGTCCTGTCAGCCTCTCATTGAGAGCATGGGTGAAAGTTAGAGTCCGGAGATGCAGGGGGAGTTCTTCTGCGAAACCATCCCGACTCATGATTAACAACTCCTTAAGCAATCAGCGTTGACGAGTTTCACTGCCTGCTTTATTCTCTCGCTCCATGTCAGGAGCGATGCTACTAACCTATCACACTTGAAGAGCCGTGTTACTGTTCCACGGCATAGATTCTGGTAAGATCGTTTCATTTTATACACATATGATAACGCAAGAAGACAGGGTCACAGTGTGTCTCATTTTATCTGTATAGAATAATGGATTAATATCCCTGGAAAGGGGATTATTTAACAGGGGGAATTTATGCATAATATTTTTTTTATTTTTTTTATTTTGAGAAATAATCTTTTATTGAGAATTGTGGTACATAAACATCATTAAGGTAGTATAACAAGTAATATACATGAACAATTAAGGGTGTCTCTTTACAGTAGTTACAAAAGTGACAAGTAAATCTAATACATTAACAAATGATAGTTGTACATTACATAGTTATCAATAATTTGAGAGTCTCATTTTATAATGTATATCAAAATAGCATTTTACAGTGGTTAATTCAATGGTTACTTGTGAACCAACTGATATAGGAAACATTATTACACTGATGATGATAACCACAGAAATTATACATCTGTAATGAGATAGGTAAAATTTAGTATGACCCATAGTTGGGTGTACAACATGCCATTAATACGGATATAGTGAGAAGGGAGATTCAGCAGGTAAACACCACTACAAAAATGTAAAAAAAAAAGGGATGGGGAAGGAGGGGCATCTACCATGACCTCTGTGATTTTGAATGCAATATCGAGGGTGATCTAGTATTGTATGTGATATATAGCCGGACAGGATGCAATTTACAGGTCACAGGTTTAATAAAGAGGAACTTGAGTGTGAAATGGTCGATGTGAGCTACTAGGTTGTGAAGGTATAACACTTCACCATCTATAGTACATAACTATCGGCTAGATTACGAGTTTTGCGTTATGGCTGGCTCGCTAATAACTTGCAAGTTATTTCCACCGCTCACCTTTAATAGCGCTGCTATTACAGATTTGCAAAAAAACGGCGTTTGTGGGCAATATGGCAGCGTTGAGCTCCATACTGCACACAAATACCAGCGCTGCTTTGAGCTGCTTTGACGTGCTCGTGCACGATTTCCCCATAGACATCAATGGGGAGAGCCAGCTAAAAAAAAGCCTAACACCTGCAATGACGGAGTGTAAAGCTCCGTAACGCAGCCCCATTGATGTCTATGGGGAAAGAAAACTAACGTTTAACCCTAACACCCTAACACCCTAACATAAACCCTGAGTCTAAACAACCCTAATCTGCCGCTCCCGACATCGCCGACACCTACATTACACTTATTAACCCCTAATCTGCCGCCTCCAATGTCGCTGCCACCTACATACATTTATTAACCCCTAATCTGCTGCCCCCAATATCAATTTATTAACCCCTAATCTGCCGCCCCCAACGTCGCCGCCACTATACTAAAGTTATTAACCCCTAAACCTCTGGCCTCCCACATCATTAAATTAAATATATTAACCCCTAAACCGAACCCTAAGTCTAACCCTAACACCCCTAACTTTAATATAATTAAAATAAATCTAAATAAAAATTACTATTATTACCTAAATAATACCTATTTAAGACTAAATACTTACCTGTAAAATAAACCCTAAGCTAGCTGCAATATAACTAATAGTTATATTGTAGCTATCTTAGGTTTTATTTTTATTTCACAGATAAGTTTGTATTTATTTTATAGCTACCTAGTTAAAATAAATACAAATTTATCTGTAAATAAAACCTAACCTGAGTTACACTAACACCTAACATTAAACTAAAATTAAATAAATTAAAGTAAAAAAATGAGGTATGTGGAGGTCCCCTTCCCTCGGGTCAGGGGTATTTTTAAGTGTGGGCTTGGAGCCTGCGGGACAGGTCTCCTTGGAGGCTTTGTGCTTGGTGGAATATACTGATTCTGAGCGGTCTCTAACTAGGGCCTTGCTGGTTTTAACTAATAGGCAGTTACCTGGTTTTATCATTCTGTTTCTGGTGAAGCAATTGTTTTTGTCAGGTGTTTGGGTAATTTCAGGCTGTGGTGCCCTCCAAATATGGGCCGCCTCGTCTACCCGCCCTTTTTTTGCATTCAGTGTCCTCTGTAGCTTGGATATTGCTTTCCCAAAAGTAATGAATGCAGCTGTGGACTCTCCCCGTTTAAGAAGAAAATCTTAAATTGTGCTCCCCGCCCACATTTTTATATGGGGCGGTCGTTTATTTCTCTTTCTTATTCTTCTGGCACCTTTTTAACCCTGATATTTCTCCTACTGTTCCTTGTTACCTTGGCTGAATGACTGGGGGATGAGGGAAGTGGGGAAAGTATTTAAGCCTTTGGATGGGGTTTCTTTGCCGCCTCCTGGTCGCCAGGTTCGGAATTCCCAAAAGTAATGAATGCTGTTGCGGACTCTCCATGTCAGAAGAAAAGAAAATGATCAGGTAAGCATAATTTAAGTTTTCTTTTTTTCCTCATAGATTTCACGATAGCCGCGCACAGTATCTTGAATTTGATAGTCAACCTTGTTAAATCTTTCAACATTCTGGTCCATGTTTTCAAAGCAGGAGACAGCTTTATTTAGCAATGTAAAGCCTTCAGCCTACCCCTTTGCAGTGAATTTCTTCTCTGGCTCTTCTTCTTCGTTGTCTTCCTCCCTCCTTTTTTCCTCTGCAACTCTCTCTGCTTCCATTTCTATTAGATCTTCATTTGAAAGTCCTGTGACTCATAATCTAACAACTTTTCTACATCTTCCACTTCACATTCCAATTCAAAATTGTTTGCAAGTCTCATAATATTTTGTCTAATTTCATTGAGCTCTTCCCCTGTTTCAAATCTCTCAAATCTGTTAACATACCGTTTTAGGCACTTCTTCCAAATTCCGTTCATGCACTTTTCTGTTACATCCTCCCACGCTGCTGCAATATTTTTTATGCACTGAAGAATGCTATAACTTTTCCAAAAATCACACAATGTTATGTCATCATCAGCATCTGTAGCAGCTATGTTTTGGGAGAATGTAGATCTGAGGTAGTATGCTTTAAACGTGGCAATTGCTCCTTGGTCCATCGGTTGAATAAGTGGTGTGGTGTTGGGTGGCATATAAACCACTTTTACATCAAGATTAAGGTCGCCCAGGTGTGGTGGATGTCCAGGTGCGTTGTCTAAAATCATTAAAATTTTGAACTGGATTACTTTCCCTTAGCAATATTCACGAACTTGGGGAATTAAACAGTTAGCAAACCAGTCTGTGAAAAATGCCTGAGTCATCCACGATTTAGCATTTGACTGGTAATACACAGGCATTGTGTGCTTATTAATGTTTTTAAATGCACGTGGGTTTTCTGAGCAATAGATAAGAAATGGCTAAACCTTAAAACCAACAACTTTTCCTTCAAGTAACAAGCTTACCCGATCCTTGAATGCTTTAAATCCTGGCATGGTTTTTAATTCTTGGTGAATGTATGTGCATTTAGGCATCCGTTTCCAGAACAGACCCGTTTCATCAATGTTGAATACTTGTTCAAGTAAATACCCTCCCTCTTGGATTAATTCATCCAAAGTGTCAATGAACTTTGCAGCGGCTTCTGAATCAGCACTTGCTGCTTCTCCTGAAACCTGCACATTATGCAGACTGAATCTTCTTCTAAAATGTTTAAACCATCCAGTGCTTGCCTGGAAATTCTCTTTGTAATCCTCACCAGCTTTCTCCTTTAAAGTCTCAAACAAACTTTTAGCCTTTATCTGAATTCTTAGAAGGCTTATGGGTGTACGTTTTTGTATTTGATCTTCTATCCACAACATTAACAAGTTCTCTATTTCGTGAATGAATCCTTGACGTTGTTTTGTTATTATTGTTGATTTCATTGGTGCAGAACCTTTTACAGCTTCACGTATGCGTTCCTTGTCCTTAATGATTTGGAAACTGTGGAATGCGACAGTTTCATATCATGCGCAATCGCGTTCACTTTTTTACCTTCGTCATACTGCTTTATGACTTTCACTTTTATCTCCAAATCCAGAGCTTTCCTCTTCTTTGTAGCTTCTTTGCCACTACACGTTACCGGCCTTTTGGACTAGGACATGTTGAGACCCATGAAAAGGCTGCTGCTGCTGTTACTTAAAGTCACTTCTCGTCGCACACGAGCACCGCCTTTGCACACACAAGCACCGCCTTGCCTTTGCACACATATGCACATAAGCACCGCCTTCAGCACATGGTCATAAGTACGGATGACCGTAAGTCACATAGGTCATAAGTCGTCGAGTATCTGTATATAAGTTCAGTTTCAGTAATTTATAAAGTCATATTCGCTGTTTAACCCTTGGGGTATTCATATTTTTAATGTCAGAATCCAGTAGATCTCTTTACTGGCTAGTATTGATCCCTGCCCCCCCCCCCCCTGTTGTGGAGGAGTTATATGGTCAACAATAGTCCACCTAAGAGTGTCCAGATTTTTATTATGAAAGATGTTAAAATGCATGATTAAAGGTGTAGCGAGTGTGCCTGCTTTGATATTACAAACATGCTCTCACATGCGAGACCTGATCTCTCTAGAGGTCATACCCACGTACCGTAGGTCACATTGGGAATAGGTTAGTAAGTATATCACATATGTGGCTCTGCAATTATAGCATTTTTTATGTTGAAACATCTCTCTTGTGATCGTACTTCAAAATCCATTACCCAATTGTACATATTCACAGGCTTTACAATTGACATTAGGACATCTGTATACCCCTTTAACTGAACTCTGGTTACTTTGTTTATTTTTAAAAACGGATGGGTCCACCCTATTCCCAATAGTGAGATCTCTTTTATAGGCAAATCTACACCCTCTCCTAACAGTGTCAGCTAGTTCATCATCTGCTGTCAGTAGGGGAAAATGTTTTGAAATTATCTCACAAATTTGTCCAAATTGTTCACTGTATGTGGTTAGAAATGTAATTTTCTCATGATTCCTGTTGCCTGTCTGTGGGGGCTTTCTTTTTCTCAAGAATAGTTCATCCCTCTCTCTAGTCTCCACCATTTCTCTAATACTCTTAACCATCTTTTTGGGGTTTTCTCTCGACACCAGTCTCTCTGTCAACTCATCTGCTTGTTTAATAAAGACTGTTTTGTCTGAACAATTTCTCAGTGTTCTAACAAATTGCCCTTTTGTGATTGCCTTAAAGACTCTGTTAGGATGGCTGCTTTTTGCATGTAATATTGTATTTTTTGCCGTAGATTTACGATAGATTTGAGTATTTATATGGCCTCCATCCCTGCTAGATACTCCAGTTAACGTTACATCCAGATAGTTTATCTGGCTCAATCCCATGGGTAAAAGACAGACCTATTTCATTGGAGTTTAGGGCCTTCATGAATTCTTCCACTAAGTTCTCATCACCATGCCAAATCAGTATTAAATCATCAATAAACCTTTTATAAAATGTAATATTGGACCTGAATGTGTTACAATCCCCATAAAGAGGTTGGCGTACGATGGAGCGAATTTCTCCCCCATAGCAGTCCCACATCTCTGGAGATAGAACTCGCCCACAATAGAACTCGCCTACTGCAATAGAACTGCCCTTGTCTGCTGCTCTGATGCTTAGGTTCTCTTTTTCCTTTAACTATTTTAAAGCCAATCTTTCTTTGTTATGTTTGTAAATTATGTTTATTCATATTCATTTTTACATTTTCAGCTAGAGTGGTAAGATCTTTTTCCACTCTCTTCTGAAAGGTCTCCAATGTATGGCTTCTGTTCTGTATAGGGTAAAAAGTTGATTCATTTTTGAAAGTAGGGAGTCTCACTACCTCAGTACCCCCTACTGTCCCCTCTGAGTACAGGTCATCTAATGTGACTATATCACAGTCCTCAGTAAACGTTAAATGTGGACATTTGTCAAGTACTATATCTGTGTTTTCCCCTTCTATACTTTAATTTGTTTTTGTAGAATTTGTTAGGGTTAAATTCCTAATCAGTTTGTTTACATCAAGTAGGGTTTGGAACAGACTGAAGTTAGAAGAAGGTACAAAGTTAAGCCCTTTGTTTAACACTTTTCTTTCTATATCATTTAAGTTATAATCAGAGATGTTGATTACATTATCTACTGATATTTTGTATGATGTCCCCTCATCTGAGGGTAACGGGTTGACCTAACTTGATCTTGTGTCTGTATCTGTGGTGCCTGTCTTAGGACCTCAGGGTTTTGGCTTGTATGTATGTTTGTGCCCCTCCCTTTTGGGCGCAACTGAAAAACCTTATCAATGTCAGTGGGAATCACCTTTATACCTGTAGCTCCTTGTGTAGGTTTGTACTTACTAGTGCTTTCAACTCTATTCTCATTTCTATATTCATACCTGGAAGACGGTTGGGTCAGAATCGATTTAGTTTTTGGTCTTACTACTTGGGCTTTTAGGCTAGTGTCTGTATTTGAAGGCACAGAATATGCTGTGTTTTCAGCATTAGGGAGTTCTTCTCCATCTGATTCAGACTGTTCGTCTACAGACTCTGCCTCACTGTCCTTGAATCTTACTCTTCTATCATCATATTGATATCTGCCTCTTCTTCCCCTCCCACGTCTCCCCCTGTAACCTCTATTAAAAGATTGATTATTCCTAAATTAGTAACGCTCCTTTTTATTCCAGATATATATTCTGTTTTGGTCATAGTCATACTGATCTCTGAGATATTTTTTATGTTTTAACTCCAATAATAGTGTTTTTGCCTCAGTTATACTTTGTTGCAAAATGTTATCAAAATTAAGATATTCTGTTACTTCCCGTCTTTTGTTGAGCTCTGTCTAGATAAGACCAATCTGGGGTAATGTCTTTTAGCAACTTAGATTTAAATTCATCAATCAACAAAATCAATTTTAAAGAACAATTAGACAAAGTATTATTCCATCGTGCTATGAAATTTTGTCATCTGTTTTGAACATGGGAAATGTGTTTAACCTTAGGCCTCTGGGAATGATCCCCATACTATGATATCTTGAAAGTATTTGTATGTCACATTTGGCCTTATTCTCTTTTATCAACAAAATTTCCATCTCCTCAAATAATGAGCTGAGTGAGAGTTGTGATTTATCTGAAACAAACACTTTCTCAAACTCCACATGATTCCCATCTCTTTCAACAGATGATTTTAAGGAAAATAGTTAACAATAGTCACTGGTTTCAGTTATGGTTAGCAATATGCTTTGTCTCTGCTTATAAGCTTTGTTATAACGGGATCCTTAGTAGGCCACTCCTTTTTAGCAAGGCATGGACGTTACACGGTAGAATTATGCCAGTTAATACTTGGGATATCCTTTTTTACTGAAAAGATTGCACCAGGGATTAATGAGGCAGCTAGAGCCCCTATTTCACTAAGTGAGAAGAACAACAATTTTATAACTGTGCATTTCATATATTTAGCGCTGCAATACCACTGCTCAATCTAAACGATTTAACCAGCTTTGGTGGGGGGCAGAGTATAGACATATATATATATATATATATATATATATATATATATAAATAAACAAAATTTGACCCATATGTATGTATCCTTTCTTCACCTCCTTATAGTCTAGTACTTTGGTTGTATATACCTATGGATAGATTTTCCCTATGTACTCTCTGTCCATAATCGATATTACATGTTTGATCTTAAACATTTGTAAAGAATACTGGAAAAAATACTATAAAAGTATTTTAGTATTTTCGAATTAGTATTTTCGAAATAACACGTTTGTGAATCAAAGTGGGTCCAAAAACAAATAAATAATTAGCAAGTGTATTCAATGTATGCTATGTAGTAATGACTAAAAACCAGTATAGTTCGATTGAGCAATAATAGCCATTGGCGTATTACAGAATAAATGAACAATTATTATTATGTGAAAGGGATAAGATATATAAATATAAATATATATATATATATATATATATATACACATTTGTTATGATAATATTAGCTACGGATATTCCATGACAGTGGCCATAGTGCACTTAAATCGAAGTATATAACTAAGTGATAATTACTCATGCTATACTGGTTAGTATATCAACCTGGGAGTATTAAAACAATTGTGTACTATTATATAGATTGTGTATAGGGACTTTAAATAATAAATTACCCTACATTACCTATAAGTTTACACTACCCAGAATAGGGATCTTAGACTCATTGCAGTGGTCCCAATACTGTCCCCTTAAATGTATCAAATACATGGTATGCAAGGTTGTTAGCATTGTCAATAGATTTTAACCAATCATGTGGTGTTTCTACGTTTTAAAACACCCAGCTTGTCTGTCACCAATTAAGCTATGATTACAGCGTGTACAGCCGAAACGTGTCAGCAATTGTGACAACCAAGCTCTAGGGAGGAAGCTGTGATATCCCTCTGTGATGATATGCATACGCATAGCGGCTTAATCTAAAGGGACTGTTAGCGTGTTGCAGAGTGTCTATACTCCGCCCCCCACCAAAACTGGGCAAACATTAAGTTACAAGCATTGCAGATTTTTTTTTTAGGAGGACATACTTGGGGCTCAGGATAAGACTCAATTACGTTAAGTTTAGAAAGAATCTTTTCTTTTATATAGATATGCAAATTTTGATTATTTACTTATAAACTTACCTGTGAAATTATTAAAACCTAAGTTTAAACTAACAATTAACCTAACATGCAACTCTAACTACACAACTCACCCTGCTCTACAAGCCATTTTAAAAGCTGCAACTCTAACTACACAACTTACCCTGCTCAGCAAGCACTAGCCCTCCAATCCTCCCTCCACCACCCACCCTGGTGTTTACATTAATATAAACACCTCCTAGCAGAAATTATGTGCAGCTGTCACTAATAATCCAGGATAGAGACACTACTTCATTTTCACAACCTCTGACACATTCTGTTACTCTTTTCCAATCCTCATTTGCCCACTCACCGCACACTTTTTCCTATTGTTTGCCTACGTCATTACTCACTCTCAGTTTACCCTGCCTTATATCAGACATATTTCCCTTCTCCCTTACCTTCTGTGTTCATTGCTTCTCCTTTAGATTGTAAGCTTGAGAGCCTCTCTACCTGTAGGCCACTTTGTATTTAAAGAGATCTACTACTGATTGTGCTCAAGGGCAGGGCATTCCTCTCCTTTTATATAACTCAATTATTGCACCTACATCTGTAATGTACCCCAATGCTGTACTTGTTTGTTTGTGTATGTAATGCATCCCTGTAAAGTTTTATTATCACTTGTATAGCGCTGCGTAATCTGCTGGCGCTTTATAAATACCTCATGATAATAATAATAATAATAATAATAACATTACTATTATACTAAACTATTATACTAAAATTAAAATAACTACCAATAAAAAAACAAAATTACACATTAAAAAAAACACTACTAAAAAAAAAAGTCTAAACTTATAAAAAATACTAAATTACGAAAAATAACAACGAAATTATTAAAAATAAAAAAAATTACACCTAATCTAATAGCCCTATAAAAATAACCCCCCCCCAAATAAAAAAAACCTAGCCTACAATAAAGTGCCAATAGCCTTTAAAAGGGCCTTTTGTAGGGCATTGCCCTAAAGAAATCAGCTCTTTTACCTGGAAAAAAATACAAAGACCCCCCAACAATAAAACCCACCACCCAACCAACCCCCCCAAAAAAAACTAACTCTAACAAAAACCTAAGCTACCCATTGCCCTGAAAAGGGCATTTGTATGGGCATTCATCTCTTTTACGTTGCCCTGAAAGGGCATTTAGCTCTTTTACCTAAAGCCCAAAACCCTAATCTAAAAAAAAACACCCCAAAAAAAAAAAAAAAACGTAACACTAATCTCCGAAGATCCACTCACAGTTTCTGAAGTCCGGACATCCATCCTCATCCTGGCGGCGAGAAGTATTCATCCAGACGGCATCTTCTATCTTCATCCCAGTGGTGCAGAGCAGATCTATCCTTGAAGACATCCGGCACGGAGCGTCCTCTTCATACGGTCACCACCGTACACTGGATCTTCAATGCAAGGGAGCCTTTTTAAAATGACGTCCCTTGCATTCCTATTGGCTGATTTGATTCTTGAAATTCAAATCAGCCAATAGGATGAGAGCTACTGAAATCCTTTTGGCTGTTCAAAACAGCCAATAGGATGAGAGCTACTGAAATTCTATTGGCTATTCAAGTCAGCCAATAGAATTTCAGTAGCTCTCATCCTATTGACTGATTTGAACTGATTGGCTGATTTAATTGGTAGTTATTTTAGTGATGTGGGAGGCCAGAGGTTTAGAGGTTAATAACTTTTTATTAGTGGCGTCGATGTCAGGGAGCGGCGGATCCGAAGTAGCGTATCATGTCTGCTGCACATCGATAAATGCAGACAGCATACGCTGTAAAAAATGTATCATTGCACCAGCAGTTCTTATGAACTGCTTGGGCAATGCCGCCCCCTTCAGATTTGTGGCCAATCGGCCGCTAGCATGGGGTGACAATCAACCCGATCGTATTTGATCGGGTTGATTTCTGTCCGCAGCCTTAGAGCAGGCGGACAAGTTATGGAGCAGCGGTCTTTAGGGGCTTCAAGCTTCATATGGAGTTTGATAAATATGCCCCTAATGCACATATATAAGTGCAAGGAGTTATATACACAAATTTAGTTGTCAGTTAAATGTACTAAAGAGATAAGTATGTAGCTAGAACATTAGAAGCGTTTAATCATTTCTAGGGCCAAGCAGTGCTTATAGTGTAGCATTTATATAGCATATAGAATAATAATTTCCTGACTTATGACCCAATATACATAGGAAGTAGGAATCAACTAAACATAAATGAATATCAGTACTGAGACAGGAAAATGGACTAAAGGATAGCTCTTGTGAATTTTATATTCCACATCAGGATGAGAACTAGATAACACAGAAATATTGAATTTTAGAAGAATAGCAACTCACAGATCGTTAGGATATGTTCTGAGAAAGTTAAAGGCACCATTGATTCATTGACCACTTTGAGAGAGATACAATAAAATAAAGTGCGTAAAGGTATTTCCAGCAACAGAAGAAACGGCTAAACTGCTTACCCGGGTAGCGGTGCAGAATTAGGATTGAAGAAGTCGAGTCCTGAGGTAGCGGATAGCAGTCCCAGGCAGGTGGGTTGAGGAGCAGCGTGACAAGCGGCTGTGTTTGACCGTGAACGGCGGTGATCTGAATTCAAAGCTAGGTTGGATGACATCAGAGGCAGAGCACAACTCGGCTGATCGTTTAGTAGAGAGGTCTTACAGACTTGACACAGAGATGCGCTGATAGGAAGAATAGCAACAAGCTTCCAAAAGTTAATTTACTGAAAAGGTAAGGAGGAAGGCAAACGTTACAGAACAAATTACCAAGCAAAGTGGAAATGGGAAAGTAAGTTAATATAGGGTGAAACGGAATTAGACCAAACCCACAATTAAAGGGCAAGCTACTGACAGATGAAAGGTAGAAATATTACAGTAGCCCTGTTCTCAACAGATTCCAGTTTATTTGTATTCTGGAGATGTGGCCTCCAGAACTGCACACAATATGCAAGATAGGGCCTAACTAGTAATCTGTTAAGTGATATATGAACCTTATTATTTTTGCTTAAAATAACTCTACCTATATAACCAAATATTCTACTGGCCCTACTCGCTGCAATACTACGTTGTTAACCACATTTCAATTCATCTTTAATATTTTCCAAGTCACGTTTCCCTTTTATAACAGTCAGTAAAGTGTCATTAAGTCCGTAATTAACCTTTGGATTTTTTTCCCCCTAAATGCATAATTTTGCAATTTTTGATATTAAACTTTAGATCCCAGCCATTTGTCCAGTCCTCTAATTTTTTATATCACTTCTCATTTGGTGAAAACCCCCTTGGAACATCAACTTTATTTAATATTTTTGTATCATCTGCAAACAAACATACCTTCCTTTGTAGCCATTTGCTGATATCTCTAATAAATATGGCAAGAAAAATAATTTATCTTTATTATAGTGCTACATATTACACTTTTTTTTTTTTTTGTTTGCTTGAGGAATTTGTGACCACAACCCTCACCATATATTTTTTAAACTATATTTCTAAATGTTGATTCTTTTCTTGTATCTTTTGACCCCTCAAAATACAAGACCATGCACGTTGCTATGTCAGTAGTCTCTTAAAAATAAATGTATATCTTTTTAAAATACTAGGGAGCATACATTAACAACCATTCTACAATGTGTTAAATTTTTTAATAGAATTCACATTTAATAGTTAGTAGTTTTATTATTTAGCTAGGCCTTTCACATGCAACTTTTATTCAAATGGATTCATGTTCCTTTTCCATGGATTTACTTATTTAAGAAGTTTTTTAAATGTTTTATGATGTTCTTAGCAATTTTGAATTCCGTTATAATTTGTGCTTTTCTGAGATACTTTTGATACAGAAGTATGTAATCACTTCTTGAATGTGAGCTAAAGTTATTCTAAAATGAAATGAGAATAAACTAATTTTAGTTTTGGCTAAAGGCTATGTCCAAATGAAAGAATGGAAAATTGACCCCCTGTGTTATAGTTTTTTTTGGCATTTCAAAGTTTAACTTGTTAAGTTTAAAGGATGACACAGTGAAGTTGAATCCAGTCCATAAGAAAATATATTTTGTGGAGTTTTTAAATCTGAGCTAATTCTTCATTATAATAAACCCCAGTTTTATTTTATAACATTGAGTGGCTTTGCACCACATAAACTTCAGTGATCCAATGTACAGATGAAATTTGACAGCAGTATTCCAAACTATTGGAGGCAACTGTTGAAGCATCTTTTCTTCTAAGTTTTGAATTTCAGATTATTTTGGTTTTGATGTAGAAAAGAAATAAAAAAAAAACCCACTAGAATCATATATAGTAGAAAGAAGTATGGAACTCAATAGTTAGAGTACGAATATCTCTTTTAAACCAGGCTTTTATATGCTAGTTGCCTTTACCAATTTATATTTAAATACAGAAACAAAGATCGGAAACTTGTGCAATATTGTGCACTACTATCAGCGCTACTGATTTTTTATTTGGTTAGGTTTATATGTATCTTAGTATCATGTTTTGCACTTTTGTCTGTGGGGAATGCAGTGGATTGACACTGATAGAAATTGTGCTGCTATATTTATTGTTTTTTAAATTTGACTAATACAATTGTATGCTTTTAATTTGAGTGTTGAATTCCCTTACCTTTTTGATGCATAATATTGCACAGATGTTCTATCTGTGCTACTGTATTTAAAGTTAAAAAAACAAAAACATGATAGTTCAGACTGCTTGTTTCTTAGGGATATAGTGTGATGGGAACTTAAACCCTGATGTAAAAGAATTGTGATAATAGCAATATTTTAAAAAGAGATCTGTATTGCAATTGAAATTGGTTGTAAAATGTTGTGACTGGCTAAAGGCAGTGTCAGAAGGCAATCTCTTCAAGAGGCATTTTACTGTACTATTGGAGGTGATGATTTTTTGACACTGGTGGAGTTTTAAAAGCAGCATCACCCTCTGCATTGCAAGGTGTAATGTCAATGATACCTTTAGACTAGTGGTCTCAAAGTACCTGCCCTGGTGCCATATGTGACCCTTAAAATAGTTTAAATTGGCCCTCAATTGTTTTTTAGGTAATGTGATGCCATCATTTTTTTTAAGGGTTCAAAATGGTGTTACAAGTTGATCTATATGGGCACTCACAAGATAAATATAAAGACAATCATGTATTGTCCAGTTATGCACTGCTTGGATAAATGTCACTTTTTTCAGTTCCAGAATGATCACTTCACTTGGCACTCACAGGATAAATATACATTGTGTATGTCTATTGTGGGCTACAGTCATTTCCAGTTTCTAGTATATCCAGTTCCAGAGCACTCACTCTGTTCAAGTGGCCCCATGGGGGAAAAACACTTGGCCAGTGGCCCTCGGATACAATGAGCTTTATACCCCTGCTTTTGACAGTATTGAAAGGCAATGCAATTTACATGTGTTAACCGAAACTCAACTTTTTACACATACCTGTCTCACCACCCATTCAGTGGTGACATTTGCAATGGCAAGAAATCTACTGTATGTACAATGATACTTAGTTTGAATGTCTATTATTTGAACTGTTACTGCACAGAAACCATTTTTACTTTCCGTGAGCATACATTCTGTGTTGGGTAAATATGCTTTAAATATGAGTCAAAGCGAGATAAGAAGAAGGAAACTAGGAAAGGGATTAGGGAAAGAGGAGAGAAAGTGAGAGACAGAAAATGAGATCTTAGTGACAGGAGTGTGAGTGTCATAAGTTTGAAGTGAGAAGAGTGAAAGAGAAAGGCAAATCACAGGAGAGTTGAAGCAGGAAAAAAAATACATTGTTTAAAAGGGAAATACAGGATATGACTTTAAAACAATAATTCTGAAGCTATACATTTCCAAAATCAGGATTCTTCTGTCTCCCGCAATGGGGCCCATTTATCAAGCTCTGAACGGAGCTTGTGGGCCCGTGTTTCTGGCGAGTTTTCAGACTTTCTCAGAAATAGTAGGTATGAAGCAGCGGTCTAAAGACCGCTGCTCCATAACCCTGTCCGCCTGCTTTGATGAGGCGGATAGGAATCGCCGTAAATCAACCCGATGAGTATGATCGGGTTGAATAACACCCCCCTGCTGGCGGCCCAATGGGCGTATTGCTCTCCGCATTCAGCGATGTCTTGCAGACCTGATCTGCACTGTCGGATCAGCTCCGCAAGACATTTGATAAATAGGCCCCAATCTCTTTTAAAAGCACAGAGATCCAAGACCAGGATTTACAGTACATTCCTTAAAACAATCACATTAATTGTCAGTGAAATCAAACATTCAAAATACTATTTATACATCCAGAGCTCAAGATCAGTATTGATAAAAAGCGCCTTATGGCAGGAAATTATTTATGTAGTGTTAGCACAATCAACAGAATCACTGGGCTCCATTTATCAACAAATATCAGTGAATCTAGCAAGCAATGGAAGGCACATCAGCTGAAGACTACAAACACATGGTAACTGGAGCAAGAGTAATTGTAAGGGTGAAGCTATTTGTTTATAAAATCTCACTCCAGTAAATAGGAAACAATAGGTACTGAAATGCTGGAACAGTCTGATTATATTATTTTAGTCCTTTGAGTGCCAACAAGGTAACTAGATCAAGAGGTGTTGGGATGCTAGAACAAACTCTTACAGTTAGGAAGCTTGTGATAAAGAACAAAATTAGATCATTCACCATTGAAACTTGTTTTGAAAGTTTTTGAATCTGACCGCTCCCCCATGTGACAAATATTCATCTCCAAACAAAGACAACCTTTTCCCAGCTCTCTGAGGAAGACATATTATATTATTAGCCCTTGATCTGATATACAGACTTCTGTTTCTCTAGACCTTTCTGTATTCTGCCTGGACATGAAAAAACGTTCGAGAACACTGGATACTCTGCGGCCTTGTACTCTGGATACCCTGGTTTAATTTACCTTGTATATATGTGTGTGCGCGCAGGTCTGTAGGAGAGTGAATGCATGGGATAAGTGGTCAATGTTAAACCTTTTTTAGGTGTAACTTTGAATAGCATAAATATTTTTCGTTGTGAGGACTCGCAGTGACTTTGAATATGAGTAAATTGATTGAATATTTTGCAGATGATGTGTTGAATAAAGGTACTTTTCCCTATCTGTTAATACTGAACTTGATTAGCTTAACCAACAAGAAAATCATCTTCACTACCCTTTATGAAACCTGACATGTGGATATATTTTATTGTCTGCTTTTTTGGTGAAGAAACAAGCAGTAGTTGCTCTGGTAATTTTGATTGTGCTATTTTTCTTGCATGCTTAGAAGAAACAAATAACTGAAAATATAAGTGACGACATGCCCAGTAGCAATTTGGCAGCAGATGTTTGTGAGAGTCCTAGATATTAGTCTGTATTGTGCTGTAACTTAAAGGAATGGGTGTAATAAAAATTCTGGTTATAAAAAAAACAGAAAAAAATCTTAGATCATAGGCGCTAGTGAAAGCTTTAAATAGGTGACAATAGTGCATAAAAAATTGTTTTATATAAGTGAAACTAATGAAATGTGTATATATGTGAACCTTCAGATGAAAATAATAATAAGTTGGGTGAAGCCTAAAGGCTGAGAAAAAATAAACAAGATAAAAATTATATGTGCAAAATCTGCATAAATTTAATACCAATTACAAAATAAAAAAATAAAAAAAGATGAAATACATATACTGAACTCCACATGCGTTGATCAGGCGCAAATATAAAGTGTAGCATACAAATTGCAACAATGTAAAACAAATCGCAACAATGATTTATGACTATGTTGCAAAGGTAAATACAATAAGGCAGTTTGGAATAAAACAATACTAACAATAAAAACAATAAGAAAGAGAGAACAGGTGGTCTCCAGACGAATGTATGAATGAATTCGATCGACAAGCCAAGCGTTTGGTCACGAGATGAGGCTGGAATGAGATAAGGAACCGGATCAAACGGCAGAAAAGACACCAATTAGAGCTATTCACTTTTACTTACACCGGAACCGGTGAAGAGATGTATGGTTCTCCCCTCTGTAGCAAACGACTCCTAACAGTAACAGCACCCACTTCAATGCGGCAATCCAATATGGCGATAAAGCAGGCCTGCTTTATTGCCATATTGGATTGCCGCACCCCAGAATTTTAGCACAACAGCCTTGGGTTCAGCCAAACAGATGAGTATAGAAACAGAGGGAAGCACGCTACAAAGGTCTTCAATAATCAAAGGTCACTTTAATTGTGAACGTTTTCAAATCCAAACAGACTCGTTCTTAGACAAACAGTCTACAATTGCACTTACCACCACCCGAAATATAACAGTGTCACGGCAGGACGTCACGTTCTCCTTAGTAGACACGCCCCCAACATAGGCGTCATCATCTAAAGCAGCGTGAGTCTGCATCTATAAAACCTATAAGTGAAAAAGACATTAAAGTACTTAAAGTATCATAACAAGAATAACAGCAAGTAGTCAACATTAGAACAGAACAATTGTGAAAATACTTAAGCAAACAATGCCCGTGCGTATGTTCTCTCTGTCCATTTCAGGACTTATGGCTGTGTCACAGTTCAATTGAATCTGCTTAACGAAAGGATCAAATATGCAGTTTAATAAATATGTGTATCATTCTATTTCAGAAAATAAAGTGTTTGTTCCTGAATAAATCATTGAACTAAAATTCTCTTTAGGCATATGATTCATCTAGGATTTAATTTACCACCTTGTAGTTGTATGATGTAAATCTTTAACAAACACACAACTACTGTGTGGTATTCTAATATACCGGAATAGATATACTAGTAATGTCAATAGGATGTATGGTATACTTAAGTGGAGTATGCTTTAGCAACATAAATTATTAAATACACTCAAGGATGATAGAAACTTCCCTTTTGATAATATTATCGTAAGATGATAGAAACGATACAGCTAGCGTACATTGATGAATATAAGAAACTCAATAAAATTATGTTCCAGATTGAATTAACTCCAAAATGCAATAAGAGGAAAATATATACAGTGTGCGAGGAAAGTCTTAGGTAGATATGATGATAAGTTCAAATATCCAGAGCGGTAAGTACTTACTCACAGAAGAGAGAGGGAGAGGAGCCTCAAGCTGCAGCTGCGGCACAAGTGTGTTTGAGCGCGAAGTCCGTTCTGTGAAGGAGGCGGTGCTGAGGCGGAGCGGTCAGGTGTCAGCATAAGCTGTCAGGATGCAGAAGTCAGTAACGACCACAAGGAGGAGGCATGTAAGATTCCCAAAAACCTGAATAGGTGAATCTCAATTACAAGCAATGAGAGAATGAACAAAGGCTCCTTATAAAGGGAGCTAAGCAACCAATTAAAGGTACAGGTATGAGAGAGTCAATATATGACAGGTCCCCCACCCAAGGAAAACCTCCAGGTTTTCAAAAAGAGGGTCTATCTGGATATCGTCTATGGAAAAGTCTCACCAACCGGGGGGCAGAGACCTGCGAAGCAGATTCCCAAGAGTCCTCATCTGGTGAATAACCGGACCAGCGGATAAGATATTGTAAATCCCCACGATATACTCTTGAATCTAGTATGTCAGAAACCTCATAATCCACCTCTGATGAGGAAGTATCAGGTGGTACAGACAAAGGGACTGGTTGTGACCGAACAGGTGTGTACGGTTTCAACAGTGAAACGTGAAATGAAGGATGTATACGGAATTTCTCAGGCAACTGCAGGGTTACTGCATTTGAATTAATAATTTTAGTAATTGGAAATGGACCAACATATAATTGGTTAATCTTTGCTTTAGTAGCCGGAATTTTCAAATGACGGGTGGATAACCATGCTAAGTCACCAACTTTATAGTTAGGTGCTGGTCGCCGTCGTAGGTTGTAATAATGTTGTTGTTGGGATTGAGCCTTTTGAATATTCTCTTTTAAAAGGTTAAAAGATTGTGCAATTGAATTGACCAAGTCGTTAACTACAGGACATGGCACATGAATGTTTTGATGAAATTCATATTCCGGATTAAATCCGTAATTTGCGAAGAACGGAGTTAACTGAGTGGAGGTATTCTTAGTATTGTTATAGGCAAATTCAGCAGTTGCTAGAAAATCTGCCCACTTGTCTTGTTGTTGAGAACAATGAATTCTCAAATATTGTTCCAATGCCTGATTGGTACGTTCGCACTGTCCATTAGTTTGTGGATGATAAGAAGTGGTTAATTTTCTTGTGATATTCAACCTTTGACAAAGTGAATGCCAGAATTTCGAAGTAAATTGACTACCACGGTCAGTTAAGACACTAGTTGGAAGACCGTGTAATCTCACTATATGGTTCAGAAATAACTCAGCTGTTTGTGAGGCAGTAGGTAACGCTTGTATAGGTAGAAAATGTGCCATTTTGGTAAAAAGGTCAATTACCACTAAGATTGTAGTGAAATTTTTCGATGTTGGTAATTCTACTATGAAGTCCATTGCGACTTCCTTCCATGGTCGTTCCGGAATGGGTAAAGACATCAAATACCCATATGGCCTTTTATGTTCCTTTTTATGTTGAATACAAGTTGTACAGGAGTGAACATATTCCTCAACTGATTTCCACATTTTGGGCCACCAGTATTTCCTTTTTAATAGATGATAGGTATTTTGAATACCCGGATGACCATTTAGAATCGAATCATGGTTCTGTTTTAAAATACTTCCTTGTAAGGATGGAGGTATGTACAATAAGTTCCCGAAATAATACAACCCATCTGAACCTTTCGTAAGGTTGAATCTTTCTGGGTTGCAATTACCTCCCTGGGAATATTCTTTCTCTTGTTCAGAAGTCAAAATACAAGATATGAAATGTCCAAGTGGTAGAATAGTACTTGGTGAAGATTCTTTTTTATCTTGCACCTTCTGTCTTGATAGAGCGTCTGCTTTTCCGTTCCTTGAACCAGGTCGGTATTGAATGTGAAAATTAAACCTGGTGAAAAACAAACTCCATCTCAGCTGTCTAGATGACAAAGTCCGATTGGTTTGTAAATATTCTAAATTTTTATGGTCAGTAATAACCAAAATTGGTGTCTCAGTTCCTTCTAGTAAGTGTCTCCAATTTTCAAAAGCAGATTTTATGGATAGGAGCTCCTTTTCTCCAATAGGATAATTAATTTCTGCTGGAGACAGAGATCTTGAAAAATATGCTACAGGATGCATAGGATCTAACAGACTCTTCCTTTGAGACAAAATAGCCCCTAAAGCACTCTCAGAGGCATCCACCTCAAGTATAAACTGCTTTTTGGGGTCTGGGAATTGAAGTATGGGTGCCGCAGTAAAACTACGTTTCAAAGTATCAAATGCTTGTTGTGCTTCTGTACACCAATTAAAAGGTATGTGTTTACCTGTAAGTCTCGTCAATGGTTTGACTATATGTGAGAAATTTTTAATAAATTTTCGGTAAAAGTTTGAGAATCCTAAAAAACTCTGTAATTCCTTTACTGTGGTTGGTCTTGGCCAACCTGTTATAGCTGTTATTTTTGTATCTTCCATGTTGATACCTTCAGCTGTTATTTTGTATCCTAGGAAAGAAATATCTTGTGTGTGGAAGATACATTTTTCAGGTTTAGCATAAAGTTGATTCTCTCTAAGTCTTGTTAAAACTGTTGTAACATGTTTTATATGCTGTTCTAAGGATTCTGAATATATTAAAATATCATCCAGGTAAATTATGATACAGACATCCAGTAGATCTCTAAATAGTTCATTTATAAAATACTGGAATGTCGCGGGGGCATTACAGAGCCCGAATGGCATCACAGTATATTCGTACAGTCCGTACCGAGTACGGAATGCTGTGAGCCATTCGTCTCCTTTTCTAATTCGAATCAAGTTATAGGCTCCCCTTAAATCCAATTTTGCAAAAATTGTTGCATTACCCAACCTTTCTATTAACTTTGTAATTAAAGGTAAGGGGTACCGGTTTCTTAATTGTAACTTTATTTAATTGTCTGTAATCAATGATTGGCCTGAGAGTACCATCTTTGTTTCGGACGAAAAACATTCCAGCTGCTGCTGGAGAGGTGGATGGTCTAATGAACCCCTTTCTTAGATTTTCATCTAAATATTGTTTGAGATGTGTGAGTTCAGGTTGAGAGAGGGGATAGATATGACCATGTGGAATTGGGGAACCAGGTAACAATTCAATTGGACAGTCGAAATCCCTGTGAGGGGGTAATGATTCTGCTTCCTTCTTGTCAAAGACATCTTGGAAGGAGGAATATTCTTTTGGTATCTGGTTAGATGTTTTATCAGAATCTGCTTGTATAATACAGATCTTAGACTGACATCTATTCCTGCAATTGTCAGAGGAAAATTGAATTTTATTTGTGGACCAGTCTATAATTGGTTGATGTTGTTGTAACCACTTTAATCCCAAAATAATTGGGAATAAAGGAGAAGGTGTTATGTCAAAAATAATATCCTCAATATGTCCTTCTTGTGTACTCATAACTAACCTCTGTGTTTGATGTGTGATTGAACCATGTAAAGCTTGGCTACCATCAAAAACTCTTAAAACATAAGGATGATTTATGTCTTTTATTGGTATTTCATGTTTACACACCACATGATAATCTATGAAGTTGCTTGTTGCACCAGAGTCAATGAGTGCCTTCAAAGTAATCTTTTTTGAACCCCACTGTAATGAAATAGGTAAAAAACAATAAGTTGAATTAACACTTCTCATATCAAAAGAACTTGGTTTATTATGTATCTCACCTTTCTTTGTTTTCAAAAGGTTAGGACATTCCTTGACCTCATGTTCTTTGGCAGCACAATAAAGGCAAAGATTGTTGTCCCTTCTTCTCCTTTTCTCTTCCATAGTTAGAGGACCCCTAATCACACCTATTTCCATAGGTTCATCTGGTGTTTTGTACTGTTGAGTACTAATAGGGTTACTTATTCTCTTTGTTGCTGTTTCCTGACTAAACCTTTCTCTCTTTCTTTCCCTTAACCTTCTATCTATATTGATGGAAAGAGACATGAGATTATCTAAAGTTTCTGGTATATCAACTCATGAGAGTTCATCCTTCAATGCATCTGACAATCCAAGTCTGAATTGATTGCGCAATGAAATATTATTCCATTGTGAATCCTTAGACACTCTCTTAAATTCTGCTATGTAATCCTCCACGGGCCTTTTCCCTTGTCTAAGAGCTCTCATAGCATTTTCAGATGTTATCTGTTTGCATGGGTCATCATAGAGAAGTGCCATAGCTTGAAAAAAATCCTGTAAACTGTCCAATATCGGGTCATTTAGCTCAAAATAGGAGTTTGCCCATGTTCTGGGTTCTCCTCTTAGATATGATATTACTGTTAGAACTCTCTGTTTGTCTGTGGTATAAGTCTTAGGTCTTAGAGTAAAGAGTAATAAACATGAGTTTTTAAAGTCTCTAAATTGACTTCTGTCACCAAAATTTTTTTCTGGTGGTGATACATTTGGCTCATTGGTAGAATCCACAGTAAGCTGTTTAGGAGTTACTGTGTCTTTAAGAATGTCTTTTAAAGTCTGATTCTCTAATTGAAGTTGTCTTAACCCTTGTGAGAGCTGTTCAACCCTCTGGGATAAATTATAGACATGTGAAGGTAATTCTGCTTGATCCATTTTTAGGGCTTGTAATTCTGTCACAGTTCAATTGAATCTGCTTAACGAAAGGATCAAATATGCAGTTTAATAAATATGTGTATCATTCTATTTCAGAAAATAAAGTGTTTGTTCCTGAATAAATCATTGAACTAAAATTCTCTTTAGGCATATGATTCATCTAGGATTTAATTTACCACCTTGTAGTTGTATGATGTAAATCTTTAACAAACACACAACTACTGTGTGGTATTCTAATATACCGGAATAGATATACTAGTAATGTCAATAGGATGTATGGTATACTTAAGTGGAGTATGCTTTAGCAACATAAATTATTAAATACACTCCAGGATGATAGAAACTTCCCTTTTGATAATATTATCGTAAGATGATAGAAACGATACAGCTAGCGTACATTGATGAATATAAGAAACTCAATAAAATTATGTTCCAGATTGAATTAACTCCAAAATGCAATAAGAGGAAAATATATACAGTGTGCGAGGAAAGTCTTAGGTAGATATGATGATAAGTTCAAATATCCAGAGCGGTAAGTACTTACTCGCAGAAGAGAGAGGGAGAGGAGCCTCAAGCTGCAGCTGCGGCACAAGTGTGTTTGAGCGCGAAGTCCGTTCTGTGAAGGAGGCGGTGCTGAAGCGGAGCGGTCAGGTGTCAGCGTAAGCTGTCAGGATGCAGAAGTCAGTAACGACCACAAGGAGGAGGCATGTAAGATTCCCAAAAACCTGAATAGGTGAATCTCAATTACAAGCAATGAGAGAATGAACAAAGGCTCCTTATAAAGGGAGCTAAGCAACCAATTAAAGGTACAGGTATGAGAGAGTCAATATATGACAGGCGGTTACTGATAGTAACAGATGCTGTAGGATCCCACTGTCATATCGGCAAATATAGGGATTGTGTGATCATACGATCGGACATCGTTGCTAAGACTATTCAATTAGCACAAGATAAGATGTCAAGAAGGATATGATGTGTCCCATGTCTGAGTCGCATATTCTTAATAGTAAATTCAGAGTGGTAACTATAGTAACTAACGCTCACAATCACACGGCAGTAACTGTAAGTGCCGAAGATAAGAGAGTATGGAATCTGAGTAGAAACAGTTCCGTAAGAAATCCACTTATACCCCTCAATTTCATAACGCCAGCATTAACACATTTGCTAGATTAATGCTGGAAGAAATTAATGAGTCTATTAAACAACATGAGAAGGATACCTTCAATAATTTCTCCTCGGAGGAATAGAGTACGCTAAATAAACTTTCTGATAAGGGAGGGGCAGTGGTCCTGTTAAACTATACGGACTATAGAGATGAAATACAGTCACAGCTTTCCGATATAAAGACCTACAAATTGTTGCAACATGACCCAACAATGTTTACAAACTACAACTGGATCGTTACATTCGATTGTCTTATGAACGAGGATTCATTGATAAGGATACCTGCTCATACCTGACAGTGACTCATCTTCGGATTCCGGTGTTTTATACCTTACTGAAAATCCATAAACAGCTTCAGCATGCTCCGGGCAGACCAATAGTCTCGGCTATTGGGTCTCTGAAACAGCCTATAGCCACCTTTGTGGATGCATTCCTCCAACCTCTGGTCCAACACATGCCCTCTTATCTGAAGGATTCAGCTACTCTGCTCGGCCTTCTTGCCACTATGGAAGGGATCAGAGAGGATGTCCTCCTGGTCACATTAGACATGATGAGCCTGTATACTGTGATCCCTCACCATGAGGGCTTACAGGCTATCGCTTTCCAATTTGCAAGATATCCATATGTGGAAACACCATCGGACATTCTACTTTATTTTCTGGAGGTTTGTTTAATGACAAACTACTTCAGATTCGAACATCACTTTTATCTACAGTTAACAGGGACGGCGATCGGGTCCAATGTCGCCCCATCCTACGCAAATCTATATATGTCATTTTTTTGAAGTAATTGAAACTGAGCTACTGAAGGTGGATGAGATTACATTCTTTAAGAGGTATATATACAATCTCTTTTTGTTGTGGCCACGCACCACAGAGGGTTTGGATAGATGGTTTCAAAATTTGAACTTGGTTAATCCTGCATTAAAGTTCAAGATGCAGTATGATAAAGTCCAAATAGACTTCCTTGATGTTCGTCTTTACAAACACAGGGGCTGGCTACAATCTACACTGTTCCGTAAGGAAACCGATAGGAATGCATTACTGCATTTTACCAGCTGTCACCCGCCGGCACTTGAAACAAATAGAGAAGGGCAGCTTAGGGATATGATCCAACGTTTTCACAGAAGTGATTATCCCAAAAGACTTTTGGAAACCCAGTGTAAACAACTCCTTGAGGAACAAGGATGTGTAAGAACCCCAGGAGCCAACAGAATGACTTTTGTTACCACTTATACCAGTGACAAAAGAACACTAAGGGATGTAATTAATAAGCATTGGGATATCATCAAAACGGATAAAGTTCTGCCTCTGTTCCAGATGACACCTCCATGAATAGGATACAAGAAGGCTAGATCATTGCGGGACTTTCTAATTAAAACTGACCGACACAATGCTAAAAACAAACCACGTGGTTGGACACTAAAAAGCCGGGCGTCTTCCGATGTCTGGGATGTACAACTTGTGGGGAGCTCATCACCGGGCCCTCCTTCACCCATCCACATAGACGTAAGATCTATAAGCATAGGTACCGCTTAACATGTACAACAACCTACATTGTGTATTTATTACACTGTACATGTGGACTTTATTATGTGGGGAAGACCTCGTACGATTTTCGGACACGGATGGCGAACCATCGTTAAGCCATCCACACAGCCATAAAGAAGGGCACATCGGAACAACCAGTGGCCCGGCACTTCCAGGAACACCAGCACAAAGTAACTGACCTTAAATATACCATCATCGATCACGTCCCCCCTATGAATAGGGGGGTGACCACAACAAAACATTGCTACAAAGAGAGGCCAAATGGACTTCGTGCCAAAGGGTCTTAATACCCATTTAGACTGGCAGGTCTTTTTGTAATAGTTCATATTGATCTATCTGAGATCTACGATCCATTTGACATTTTATATTATCTGGGTTCTTTGATTGAATCCATTGGATTTCCATCACTTAATAGATATCCCTTATTCTTAGGTGTATCTCCTATTATTAATTCCCTGTACTCAGAGGTAATGTCTCTTTCTTCCATGCGCTTCCCTGTGGTTATCTATCCCTTTGACTAGGGACACTGTCCCGATTGTATGTGGTTTGATTTGCAACGTATACCATATGATTGGGCTGTGTCCACATGACTGGCCGTCTACAGAGGGATCCTACAGCATCTGCTACTATGGTAGCCACCTTATGTCCGGAAATGGACAGTGAGAACATACGCACGGGCATTGTTTGCTTAAGTATTTTCACAATTGTTCTGTTCTAATGTCGACTACTGGCTGTTATTTTTGTTATGATACTTTAAGTACTTTAATGTTATTTTCACTTATAGGTTTTATAGATACAGACTCACGCTGCTTTATATGATAACGCCCATGTTGGGGTCGTGTCTACTAAGGAGAATGTAACTTGCAATGGTAGATGAATACAGCACTTAGTGTAAAGGTGGTGCACGGTGTGGGAGGTAGCTGCAATCGCCTCTGTGATAATACATTCGTAGTAACACCAGCACCAATATCTTAAGTTCCAATATTTTTATTAGAGGTTACATAAAAAGCAACGTTTCGTGGTGAACCCACTTAATCATGCTACTTGTATCACATTGTTTCAAACAATTTATATCTTTCTTTGGCGCCAACTGGCTTCAATTTTGGCAATTTTACACCCTCTAGTGGTTACCAATAGTAATGTGTATACAAAAATGTTAAAAACAAATGTATATGACTAAACAGATTATATATGGCAATTATAAATGTACAAGTACTTTAACATTACTGTGCATACTTATATTATCACAAATATTTAACATATTTATATTGATTTTTCAATTTTAATATCTTATTATAATTTAATCTCAAATATTGTAAACACATAGGTAAAGTATCTTTGTTGTTTTTGACTTATCATATAAAGAAAATTTCTATACCAAGAAATCTTTTCATATAGCGAACTCTTATCATATAGTGAATTTTAATTCTGCATATAGTTATAATTTGAATGGTAATAATGTTAAAGTTATAATTTCATGGTTTAAGGGAATTTCTTTAAGAGAAACAATTAAGATCAAAATCCCTGTTCAACCCCCTGGGAATAAGAGTATCCAATTGATATATCCATCTCATCTCTTGTTGTTGGAGGATTTTTTCTCTATTAGTCCCATTGCGCTGAACAGGGATGTGTTGTATGATCTGCCAGCGTAGCTGGCTTACACTATGTCCTTTTTCTAAAAAGTGTTTGGAAAGGGGTGCCTCCAAATTCTTTTTCCTTATGTTTGACCTATGCTGACTCAATCTATCCTTTACTTTCTGTGTGGTCTCTCCTAAGTAATACATAGAACATGGGCATTTTATGAGATAGACTACGTAACTAGTGTCACAAGTGTAAAATCCCCTGATGTTGTAACGTCTGCCATTATGTGGATGATAGAAGTTTGGACCTTAATGGCATATAGGAGGGTAAAGAATATCCGGGACCACCTTGTAAGAAGTGATGTGGGATCAGAGAGAAAAGATACACAAACATACATGCAAGCAAAGAGGAATGGCTGTTACCCCTGCCTAGGATGTGTTAGTTGTAATTCAGTTATAAAAGGTCCAAACTTCTATCATCCACATAATGGCAGACGTTACAACATCAGGGGATTTTACACTTGTGACACTAGTTACGTAGTCTATCTCATAAAATGCCCATGTTCTATGTATTACTTAGGAGAGACCACACAGAAAGTAAAGGATAGATTGAGTCAGCATAGGTCAAACATAAGGAAAAAGAATTTGGAGGCACCCCTTTCCAAACACTTTTTAGAAAAAGGACATAGTGTAAGCCAGCTACGCTGGCAGATCATACAACACATCCCTGTTCAGCGCAATGGGACTAATAGAGAAAAAATCCTCCAACAACAAGAGATGAGATGGATATATCAATTGGATACTCTTATTCCCAGGGGGTTGAACAGGGATTTTGATCTTAATTGTTTCTCTTAAAGAAATTCCCTTAAACCATGAAATTATAACTTTAACATTATTACCATTCAAATTATAACTATATGCAGAATTAAAATTCACTATATGATAAGAGTTCGCTATATGAAAAGATTTCTTGGTATAGAAATTTTCTTTATATGATAAGTCAAAAACAACAAAGATACTTTACCTATGTGTTTACAATATTTGAGATTAAATTATAATAAGATATTAAAATTGAAAAATCAATATAAATATGTTAAATATTTGTGATAATATAAGTATGCACAGTAATGTTAAAGTACTTGTACATTTATAATTGCCATATATAATCTGTTTAGTCATATACATTTGTTTTTAACATTTTTGTATACACATTACTATTGGTAACCACTAGAGGGTGTAAAATTGCCAAAATTGAAGCCAGTTGGCGCCAAAGAAAGATATAAATTGTTTGAAACAATGTGATACAAGTAGCATGATTAAGTGGGTTCACCACGAAACGTTGCTTTTTATGTAACCTCTAATAAAAATATTGGAACTTAAGATATTGGTGCTGGTGTTACTACGAATGTACTAAGGAGAATGTGACGTCCTGCCGTGACACTATTATATTTTGGGTGGTGGTAAGTGCAATTGTACACTGTTTGTCTGAGGACGAGTCTGTATGGACTCGAAAACGTTCACAATTAAAGTGACCTTTGAATATTGAAGACCTTTTGGAGTGTCTCTTTCTCTCTTTTTTTCTTTCTCTCTTTCTCTCTTTCTCTCTTTCTTTCTCTCTTTCTTTCTCTCTTTCTTTCTCTCTTTCTTTCTCTCTTTCTCTCTTTCTTTCTCTCTTTCTTTCTCTCTTTCTCTCTCTTTCTCTCTCTTTCTCCCTCTCTCTCTTTCTCTCTTTCTTTCTTTCTCTCTCTCTTCCTCTCTTTCTTTCTCTCTCTCTTTCTCTCTTTCTTTCTCTCTCTCTCTCTTTCTTTCTTTCTCCCTCTCTTTCTTTCTCTCTCTCTCTTTCTCCCTCTTTCTCTCTTTCTTTCTCTTTCTTCCTCTCTCTCTGTCATGTTTATTACCCTCACCTATTGTAACATAGTACTGGCCCTTTAAATCCCTTGCAATTGCCATAAATAGCAACAATCCTCACTTACTCATTGCTTGGTATTGATTCATTCTGGACCAGTCCTGAGCTCCACCCTCTACCTGCAGTCTGTGCAGCAACCGCTCCCTGAGCCCTGTCTCATTCAAGCTGCTTTCCTGTGAAGTGAACTGCTCCGCTAACCGGAACTCCGGCCCCTGTGACGTCACACGCCACTCTCTTGCCGGCTTCAGCTGCTAACTTACCGCTCTCAGCACTTACCTTACTTGCGGTTATACCGAAGTCCAGTCTCCAACTTTTGGTCTATCAGGTACCAATATTAAGGGGGTTCTTTTGCTATATTGTTATGCTGCTCAAACTGTACACTTTGGCGCAATCCTCTATGTGCACTAGTTATAAGAGCTCATGTTACTTTATAAGTATCCATTTTCCCATTGCTTCCAAAACACCATAAGCCTTCTCCATTCCTTGTTTTGTGCACAAACATATATATATATATTCAAGGTATAACGTTACACAATAATTTCATTATTGAGGTTAAAGCAACTAGTTACACTGCTGAATTGTATTAACCCTGTTACTTCAGCTATAGTGATAGCTGCTACTTTGTTTATTTTTTCCTTTCTTCACATATTAACTGCTAGTTGTGTGTGTGCTAGGTTGTCACATATTACTTAAGGGTAATATCTATGTGACACCCTGCTAAACACTTAGCTACACCATTTAGATATATAGATATATTGTTTTATCAGTAGCTGTGGTCCACTCTAATATATGTCTCTTTTTCAGACATCACAGAAATACCAAGCCCTTTTAAAATGGACCCAACTGATATGAATACACACATACAAACACTAACTAACAAAGTAGATTTACTAACTGAAGGTCTTACTGAACTAAAACTTGAAAATGACAATTTAAAAACTTATATCAAGGAGGTAGTTGATAGGAAGCCCCCTCCTCTAGAACCCCAGATTAGTACCCCTGAACCTTTCTCTGGAGATAGGAAGATTTTTAGGGAATTTAAAAATTCATGCTATTTATTGGTTACTCTCAAACCCTATACCTATCCTAATGATAGGGTAAAAGTTATGACAACCATTTCCTACTTAAGGGCAGAGCCTAGGGCATGGGCCAATACTTTTCTGGAGCACAATGATGACATTCTTAATTCCTTGGACTCTTTTTTTCTCTGCCTTATCACAAATTTATGAGGACCCCTTTAAGCAGCAAACGGCTGAAAATGCCATGAGGTCCTTAAGGCAGAGGAAAAGAGAGGTAGAGGAATATATAGCAGAATTCAAGCGGTGGGCTCCCGACACCCAATGGAACAACTTGTCCCTCCGAAATCAATTTCGGTTGGGGTTGTCGGATGCTGTTAAGGATGAGCTATCTCGCACCCAAATACCTCCTACTCTGGAACAACTTATAGATCTCTCTATCTGCATAGATAGAAGGCTCAGGGAAAGACATCACGAGAGAACTAGTCATGACTCATCCTCTAGACCAAGGTTTCCAACCAACCCACCCAGTACACACTCAAAACCCCCTCCAGAACCTATGGATATCACCTTCCTAAGAGGACCCCTAAGTTCCCAGGAAAAGATAAGACGTCACACTCATAACCTGTGCATGTACTGTGCCTCTGAAGAGCACGGGATTAGAGACTGCCCCAACCTCATTCGCCAAAGAAAGGGTAAGCTGTTTACTCCCTCTCCTTCAATTAAGACTGTTCTCAAAAGCAATCAGTATTGTAAAACTAATCTTGTTTTACAGTGGGATAAAACTCGGGTGACCGTTCAAGGGATTATTGACTCCGGAGCCTCCCTCTCTTACATTGATGTAACTTTTTGTGAAACAAATAAAATACCCCTGCATAAGAAATTGGCTCCTGTTCATTTGAGAGGGATAGATGGTGAGGTCTTGTCCACAGGACCTGTTTTGTTTGAAACGACTCCCATCTTAATGTCGACAGAGTGTCACCATAGGGAGTATATCAAATTCGATGTCATTACCTCACCCGATTTTCCTCTAATTCTAGGGTTACAGTGGCTTAGGCAACATGATCCTGTTATCTCTTGGTCATCTCTTTCTCTACAATTTAGATCTGATTATTGCAAGGTAACCTGTTACCCCCAACTGTTACTTCAACCTTCCCCTTAAGGGTTGCATACAAATGTGCCCATTGATTATGAAGATTTTACTGATGTGTTCAGCAAGAAACAATCAGAAAATCTCCCACCACACAGGCCATATGACTGCCCAATCGATCTACTTCCAGGAGCAACTATACCCTGTGGGCACATTTTTCCTTTGTCTAAACCAGAATTACTACATCTTAAAACTTACCTCGAAGAAAACCTTAAAAAAGGTTTTATAAGACCATCAACTTCTCCTGCAGCAGCAGGGATTTTCTTCGTTAAAAACAAAGATGCTTCTCTAAGACCTATAGTGGACTATAGGCAGTTAAATAAAATAACTATAAAAAAATGTTACCCCCTACCACTTATCAGTGAATTAATCGAACGTCTAGAGGGCTCGAAAATTTTCACTAAGCTGGACCTTGGGGGCGCCTATAACTTGATCAGGATGAGGGCAGGAGACGAATGGCTGACTGCATTTCGTACTCGCTATGGGTTATACGAATATGTAGTCATGCCATTCGGTCTCTGCAATGCTCCTGCCACCTTCCAGCACCTGATAAATGATATTTTCAAGGATATACTGGATACCTATGTGGTCATTTATCTAGACGACATTCTCATTTTCTCAAAATCTCTATCAGAACACAAAATCCACGTCCGTCAGGTACTGACTAGACTCAGAAGCAATTCTTTACATGTAAAAGCTGAAAAATGCACCTTTCACGCAAATAGTATACCATTTCTTGGGTACATAATATCTGATAAGGGTATACGTATGGACGACACTAAAATTAAAACTGTAGTAGATTGGCCTGTCCCTACTTCCAGAAAACAAGTTCAAAGTTTTCTGGGATTCGCCAACTTCTACAGGAAATTTATAAAAAACTACTCTACTCTGGCTAAACCTCTTATCGATCTTACAAAACAAAATATAAAATTCACTTGGTCTACTGCCACCCAAAATACCTTTGATTTATTGAAATCACGTTTTACCTCTGCACCTATTTTGCGCTACCCTAACTCAGAACTCCCTTATACTCTTGAAGTAGACGCTTCTGATTTTGCCCTTGGAGCCATCCTCTCACAACGACAATCTCTACAACAACCATTGCATCCTGTTGCTTACTATTCTCGTACCTTAACAACAGCAGAGATAAATTATCCAGTTGGTGAAAAGGAACTCCTCGCCATAAAGGCCGCATTTGAACAATGGAGACACCTACTGGAAGGAGCTACAACACCAACTGTAGTTTATACTGACCATAGGAACTTGCAATTCCTGAAGTCCACAAGAACACTCTCCGCCCGCCAAGTGCGTTGGAATTTATTCTTTTCACGCTTTAATTTTCTCATTACCTACAGACCAGCCAGCAAGAATGGGAAGGCAGATGCACTATCTCGTCTTCCACAAACATTATCAGCAACGACCACAACCCAAAACATTATTCCTGAAGAAAATTTCCTTCTGTTTATGATTGATTCTGTTCCTTTATTACGTACTAAACAAATAAAAGATTCTTCTTACTGGTGGCCTACCATGATAACTGAT